>NC_051420.1:32774015-32781515 GCF_015228065.2 Penaeus monodon | reverse complement strand
GATAGAAAAATAGTATTATAGAGAATATGTATAGATAAACAGAAAAGATTTTTATAAAAAAATTTTTATTAATATATAGATAGGGGAAGGGGATTTTGGAAATTAATATTATATATATATATTATAATAATAATATATATAAAAATTATAAATATATATAGATAAAAAAATATGAATATAATTATTTTTCCAAATATATATATATATATAATAATATAAATTTTAAATTAAATAAAAAAGGAAAAAAATAAATAAAAAAATTTAATAATATATTATATAATATATAATATAATATATATATTTTATATAAAATTTTATATATATATTTAGGGTATATACATGCACTTCCCCTTTCTTTTACCCATATCCCAATGGTGTATATATATATATGTTTATATATGTCGTTTTTTAAATATAAAATTGTATATGTATAATATATATAAATATATATATATATAATATATATATATTATATATTATATAAAAACATATTTTTATATATCTTAAAATATTATATTTTATAAAAAATATATATTAAATAAAATATATATATTATATAAAATTATATATATTAAAATATAAATAATTAAATAAAATATATATATAATTTTATGGGTGGTGTGTGTGTGTGTGTGGGGGGATAAAATATTTATAAGATAATACATAGACTATATATAAAAAATTTTTATCCCAATAAATATAATTAAATTTTATAATATATTAATATAAATATAAATAATATAATTTTAGTTTAAATTTTGTAATTGTATATTTATAATATATAAAAATATATATATAATAAGTTTTTATAAAATATATATGAATGAAATTATAATATTTTAAAATTAAAATATTTTATATTTATTATATATTTTATATAATAAAAATTTTATATGAACTATACAAAAATATGTATTATTTATATGTATATATATATTTTAAATATTGTATAATAAATATATATATATATATATATATATATTATATATATTAATAATATAAATATATTTTTTTATATATATTATATTTTTAAATATATATATAAATAATTATATATATAAATTATATAATATATATATATATATATATAATATTATATAATTTGTTTAAAACCCAAACCTATATCAATTGGTGGGTATGTGCGTGGTGTGGGGGGTGTGGGGTGTGTGGGTGTGTGTGTGTGTGTGTGTGTGGTGTGTGTGCGTGTGTGTTTTTCGTGTGTGTGTGTGTGTGTGTGTGTGGGGTGTGTGTGTGGTGTGTGTTTTTTGTTTATACAAAATCTATTATCTAATATATTTTTATAAAATTATATAAAAATATATATATATAAAATATAATATATATATATATATCCATAAAATTATATATATATATTATATATATAATAATATTATTTATATATATATATATTATATATATAAAATCCCTGTTTTGGGTCTGGGGGTTTTTTGTGGGTTGTGATTTAAAATATAAAATTATATAAAATATATATTTATATATATATAATTTTATATATATATATATTATAATATATTATATTAAATATATATATTTAAAATTTTAATATATATTTATGTTTTTCTTTTCCCAAACACACATACAAAAGCACACCCACAAAAATTTACCACACACACCACACACCACACCACACACAAAACATACACAACACACACACCCCCAAACCCCACACACACAAAAACCCACCCCCAACAAAAACACACACACACACACCCCACACACACATATAATATATATATAATTATATATTTTAATTATATATATAAATATACATAGGTATATAATAAAAATAATATATAAAAATTTTATATATTTTAAATATAATATATATAATTATATATAAATAAAAATATTATATATGTATTTATTTTTTAAAACTTTTTTTAAAATATTATATATATATATATATTTTAAAATTAAAATAATAAAATATATATATGTATATTATAGTTTTAATATAGATATAAAAAAAATATATATGTATATATGGGTGGGTGCGGGTTGTGTGTGGTGGGGTATTTGTGGGGTGGGTATGTTGTGTGGTGTGGGTGTGTGTGTGTGTGTGGGGGGGTGTGGGGTGTTGTGTGGTGTTGATTGCTTTTGGGTTGTGTGTGTTTTATAAAAGTAAAATGATTATTTATATAAATTTTATTAAAATAATTTTATATATAATATATAAAAAATATATATACAATATATATATAAATAAAATATGTAAATTTTATGTAGTTTTATTTTAAAATAATATATATTATTATATAAATATATATATATATATATAATATATATATATATATCTTTTATCAAGTATGTACCTGGGTGTAATGTATTTTCTATCTATCAAATCAATTATCTTTTCTACTACCCTCCAAAATATAAAATTATATAAAAAAAATCATATTTTTAATATTTTAATATATATATATATATTATATATATAAAATATATTTTAATATATATTATTTTATATATATATATATATATATATATATATATATTTTTTAATAAAATTTTAAAATTTTTAAAATAATTATATATATAAAATTATATAAATATATATATATATATATATATATAATAATATATAATTTTTTTTATTTTTATTTTAATAATAACAAAAAAAATGTAATAATATTAAAAATAAAATTACCCTTTTTTTTTATTATTGTTTTTTGGGTTATTATATAGATGGATGGGTAGAAAGCAAAAAAAATGGGTGTGGTCATGTATATATGTATGTATATATACTTTTTAAAAAGTAAAAATTTTCTACATAAAAAATTTTTTTTTAAAAAAATTTAAAAACCCTCCCAACACATATACATACACACCCCAACCTTTTATATCTATCTTTGAAATTATAAAAGCTGAAAAATAGTAATGACGATAAAAAATAAAAAATGATAATAATAATAAAATAATAATAATAATTATGAAAATAATAATAATAAAAATTTAATAATAATAATAATAAAAATTTAAAAATAAAATAAAAATAAAAATTTATATAAAAACAACAACAAAATAAAAAAATAGTAAAAAAACATTGTTTTGACCTTTTAATGAAATAAAAAAAATATATATATATATTATTTTATAAAATTATAATATATAATTATTATATATATATATTATATATAAAATATAATTGAATAATATATTATATATGCAAAATTTTATATATATATTTTAGCATATATATTATATTTTAAAATTTTAAATAAAATATATAAATAAATATAATAATATATTAATATATTAAAACACACACAATATCTATATCTTTTAATTTACTATATGTAAAAAATATATAACTTTATATATTATATATATATATATATATTTTAATATTTTAATATATAATATTAATATATATATTTTAAACATACATTATATATAAATATATGTTATCTATAGATTTTACATATATGTTAAACTTTATTATATATTATATATATATATATATAATACATACATTCATTTCAAAATTTTATATAAAAATATATAAAAATTTTTTTATATTTTAATATATATATATATTTTATTTATTATACATATATATAAATTAAAATATATAATATTTTAAAATATATATATATATATAAATATATATATATATATATTTTATAATATATATATATAATATGCGTATATTTTTTCTGTTTTTGTGTATACTGTGTATATTATATTTTGTTGTGTGTAGAGAGAGAGGGGAGAGAGGGGAGTGATAGTATTATATATGAGTGGTGTCCTTTTTTTTTTTCTTGAAAAAATGAGAGGTGCATATGTGTTTGTAAATGGTGTGTGGGGTTTAATATATTTTATATAATATATATATATATATATTTTATATAATATATTAATATAAAATTATATGTTGTGTGTGTGTGTTGTTTGGTGGGGTTTTGTGTGTGTGTGTGTGTGTGTGTGTGTGTGTGTGCGTTTTGTGTGTGTGTGTGTGTGTGTGTGGTGTGTTTTGTGTGGGTGTGTGTGTGTGGGGTGTGTTGTGTGTGTATGGGGTTTTATATAAATATGTGTATGTGTGTGTATACCCACAAACACACGACGGGACCCCACAAAAAAACACGGGACAACAACACACATACATAAAAATACCCCACACAAACACAGATACACACAAACACGCAAAAACATATACACACACACATACACACACACACATATGCTAGATGATAGTTTATTTTTTGTGATATATATAATAATGTATAAATATAGATATAGAAATATATATATATATTTTAATATATATATATATATATATATAATTATATATAAAATTATATTTTTATATAAAATATAAAATTATATATATATATATATATATATATAATATGTGTGGTGTGGGTGTGGGTGTGTTTTGGGGTGGGGTGTGCGTGTGTGTGGTGTGTGTGTGTGTGTGTGTTTGGTGTGTGTGTGGTTTGTTTTGAGGGGTGTGTTTGTGTGTTTTTGTGGGGTCGGTGTTGGGGAAAAAAAACGTGTATATTATAATATAATATTATATATAAAAAATATATATTATAAAAAAATAAAAAATATATATAAATATATTTGTTTTTATAATGTATATTTTATATTATATATATTATAATATAAAATTAAATATAATTTTATATTATATAAATGTAAAATTTTCCCAATATATATAAAATAATATATAATATATATAAAAATTTTATATATATATATATAAAATATATATTTTTTTATGTATAGTTTATATATATAAAATGTTGTATTTTATAATATTATATATATATATATATATATAATATATATATTTTATTTTATAAAATAATATTAAGGGTTGTTTTTCGTTTAGTTTTTGCCATTTTTTGTCTTTTTTTAATTTTTTTCTTTTTCCCTTTTTTTAAAAATGGAAGTGTTTAATGTATTACATCATTACCTTTATCGTTATCATCATTTTTTTCGGTAAAAAATTTCTTTATTATCTTTATTATCTCTTTATCATCATTATGAAATTATTATACCTCCATATATAAAGACAAAACAAAAGTATTTTTTATTTTTTATTTTTTTTAATCTTATTCTAATTTTTTTGTTCCATTTTATTTGGATGCTTTTTCCCTTTTTTTCGTCTTTTTTTTTTCTTTGTCTCTTTTTCCCCCCTTTTTTGTTTCTTTCTTTTTTGGATCGCTTTTCCCCTTTTTCGTCCCTTTTTATTTGCCCTTCTTCTTCCCTCCGAGTCTCCGGCTGCCCCCTCGAGCAGCGTCGTCTTTTCCACCCAATAGGGAAAAGGGATTTCCGCTGGATGACCAATGGCGGGCCACCTTCCTGTCGACCCCCAACTTTCCTCTTCCACCTCTGGAATACCTTTGGCCGACCCTCTATAAAGGGGGGGAGCTTAGGGCCAGTTGGAGGTTTTGGGCTGGGGGAAGAGGGGTTCCGAGGGGGCGGGCCTGTGCTGTTGGGGGTGGGGCCAGCTTTAAAGGGGGTGGGCGGGGGTCAGAGGCGCGCGTGCGCGCACACACACACCCCCACCCCACAAACAAACACCAACACACCCCACCACACACACACTTTAAACACACAAAACCCCACACACACACACACACAACGGTTTTATTTTGTGTATAATATGTAAAAAGTATAAAATATATATATATTTTTTTTAAAAATTTTAATTTTTTATATATAATATAACATTTACTTTATATGTGTGTGTATATAATATATATATATTTTATAATATAATATATATAATAAAATATAGAATATATTATAAAATATATAAAAATATAAACTTACATATTTTGTGTGTTTATACACACCCCCACACACAAAACACACACACATACACACAAAACACACACATTATAAAATATAAAAATTATATTATAATTATAATAAATAAATAATATATATGTGTGTGTGTGGGGGGTGTGTGTGTGGGGTGTGGGTGTGTGGGGGGGTTTTGGGTGGTGGGGATAAATTATAAATATATAATATTTATAATATAATTAAACAAAAATAAAAATTAACTAATATAAATAAAATATTATATATAATAATAAAATTATATTAATATAAATATAGGTATAATAGGGGGAAATATAAAATTAATATATATATATATATATTATATATATATATTATATATAAATATATGCCCCGCGCGCGGGTGTGTGTGGTGTCCGTGTGTGGGGTGCGCCAAATCGTACATGATGACCTATCCCCCTTAACACACCACACACACACCACACACACACGGGGCCACCACACACAAACACACACACCCCAAACACCACACAAACCCCACACACAATAAAAAAAAAAAAAAAAAAAAAAAAAAAAAAAAAAAAAAAAAAAAAAAAGGGGGGGGGGGGGGGGGGGGGGGGGGGGGGGGGGGGGCGGGGGGGGGGGGGGGGGGGGGGGGAAGGGAAAAAGGGGGCAAGGGGGGACGAAAACGCAAAACACACACACGGACACACAAAAAACGCGGGGCGCCCCCGCAAAAAATAAAAAAAAAAGGGAAAAAAAAAACTTTTAAAAAAACAGAAGAAACCCAGAAAAAAAAAAAAAAAAAAAAATAAGATAAATAAAAGAAAAAAATAAAAAAGAAAGAAGAAAAAAAAAAAAATATATTTAACCCCCACACAAAACAAAACACAACACACACACCCACACACACACACAACACACACAAAATAAAAAAAAAAAAAAATATATATAAAAATATATATTTTTATTAGGTGGGGGTGGGGGGGGATGTGGTGGGGGTTTGTGTGTGGGGTGTGTGGATAAACCACAATATTTTTTTTAAGTATAATAATAAATATATATATATAATAATATATATAAAAAATTATATAAATATAAAAAATAAAAACCCACCACCAAAGGGGGGGTTAAATATAAATAAACAATTTTAATATTAATAAAAATAAAAAAATTATAAAAATTACCCGTGTGTGTTTGGTGTGGTGTGTGTGTGGTGTGTGGTGTGTGTGTGTGGGTTTTGTTTTGTGTGTGTGTGTTGTGTGTGTGTTTTGTGCGCCCCACGGGGCGCCTCTGCCCCGCCCCCCTCTAATGCTGGCCGCCCCCCCAACGGGCACGGGGCTCCGCCCCCTCGGAACCTCTTTTTCCCTAAAGAAACACCCCAAAATCCCCTAAGCTCCCCCCTTTTAAAAGAGGCTCGGCCAATGGGGTTTGGGGGGGGGGGGGGGGGGGGGGGGGCCCCCCCTTTTTTTCTTTGGGGGGCCCCAGGGGGGGCCCGGGGCCCCGGGGGGGGGAAAAAAAAAGAAAAAAAAAAAAAAAGGGAAAAAAAAAAAAAGGAAAAAAAAAAAAAAAAAAGGGAAAAAGGGAAAAAAAAAAAAAAAAAAAAATGGGAAGAAAAAAGGGGAAAATGATGAAAAGAGGAAAAAGGGAAAAAAATTTTTTATACCGAATAAAAAATGGGGAAAAAAAAGGGGGGGGGAAAAAAAAAACCCTTTAAAAAAAAAA
>NC_051420.1:32764015-32769015 GCF_015228065.2 Penaeus monodon | reverse complement strand
AAATTAAAAAAAAAAAATTTTTTTTTTTTATATTTATATATATATTTATTTTTTTTAAAAAAAAATTTTTTATATATATTAAAATTTTTTTTTTTTTTTTAAAATAAAAAAATATATATATTTTTTAAAAAAAATTTTTTTTTTTAAAAAAAAAAAAGGGGGGGCCCAAAAAAGAAAAAAAGGGGGTTTTCCCCCCCCCGGGGGGGGAAAAATTTTTTGGGGGTTTTTTTTCCCCCCGGGTTTTTTTTTGGGGGGGGGGGGGGGTTTTTGGGGGGGTTTGGGGGGAAAAAAAATTTTTTTTTTCCCCCCCTTTAAAAAAAAAAGGGGTTTTTTTCCCCCCCCCCAAAAAAAATTTTTTTCCCGGGGCCCGGGGAAAAATTTGGGCCCCGGGGTTTGGGCCCCCCCCTTTTTTAAAAAAAAAAAGGGTTTTTTGGGGGGGTTTTTGGGGGCCCCCCCCCCAAAAAATTTTGGGGGGTTTTTTTTTTTGGGGGGTTTTTTTTAAAAAAAAAACCCGGGGGGGGTTTTTTTTTTAGGGGGAAAAAAAAATTTTTTAGGCCCCCCCTTTTTTTTAAAAAAAAAAGGGAAATTTTAAAACCCAAACCCCCCCCTTTTTTTCCCCTTTTTCCCCAAAAAAAAAAATTTTGGAAAAAAAACCCAAAACAACCCGGGGGGGTTTTTTTAAACCCCCCAAGGGGAAAACCCCAAAAAAAAAGGGGTTTTTCCCCCGGGGGGCCCTTTGGGGCCCCAAAAAAAGGGGGGAAAAAGGGGGTTTTCCCCCCCAAAAAAAAAGGAAAAAAAGGGGGGGGGGGAAAAAAAAAAAAAAAAACCAAACACCCCCGGAAAAGGGGCCCAAAAAAAGGGAAAAAAACCCAAAAAAAAAAAAAGGGGTTCCCCGGGTTTTTTTTAAAAAAAAATTTTTTTGGGAAAAAAAATTTTTTTGGGGGAACCCCGGTAAATAATTTTTTTGTAATTTTTTTTTTTTTCCCAAAAAAAAAAAAACTCCGAAAAAAGGGGTTTTTTTTTCCCCCCCCTTTTTTTTTTAAAAAAAAAAACCCCCTTTTAAGGGCCTTGGGGGTTTTCCCCCCGGGGGGGTTTTTCCCCCCAAACCCCCCGGGGGAAAACCCGGGGGGTTTTTGGGGTTTTCCGGGCCCTTTTAAAAAAAAAACCCCCCCCCCCCCAAAAAAAAAAGGGGGGCCCCCCCAAGGGCCAAAAAAATCAAAAACCCCCCGCCCGGGGAAAAAAAAGGGGGAAACCCCCCCAAGGGGGAAAAAAATTAAAAAAAGGGGAAAAAATTTTTAAAAAAAAGGAATTTAAAAATTTTTTGGGGAAAAAAGGGGGGGGGAAATTTTAAAAAAAAAAAATTTAAAACCCCCCCCCGGGAAAAAAAAAAAATTTTTTTTTTTTTGGGGGGGGGCTTAAGGTTTCCCCCCCCCTTCCCCCCCGGGGGGGGGGGGAAAAGGGGCCAAGGGTTTTCCCCCCCCCCGGGGGGGGGTTTTTTTTTTTTGGGGGTTTTTTAAAAAAAACCCCCAACCCAAAAGGGGGGGGGTTTGGGAAAAAAAAAAAAAAAAAAAATTTTTTTTTTTTTTTTGGAAAAACGGGTTTTGGGGGGGGGGGGCCAAAAAAAGGGGGGCCCCCCGGGGGGGGAAAAAAAACCCCCCCCTGGGAAGGCCCCGCCCCCCCGGGGAAAATTTTAAAAAACCCCCCCCCCCGGGGGCCTACCAGGAAACCCCGGGCCCCCCGGGGAAAAAAGGGGGGTTTTTAAAAAAGGGGTTTTTTATTTAAAAAACCCCCCCAAACGGGCCCCGGGGGGAAAAAAACCCAGGAGGAAACCCCCTTTCCCCCCCCCGGGGGAAAAGGGGGGGGGAACCCCCCTTTAAAGGGGGAATTCCCCCCCCCTTTTTTTTTTTTTAAATTTTTTTTTTTTGGGGGGGGGGGAAAAACCCAGGGAAAATTTGGCCCGGGCCCCCCCGGTTTTTGGGTTCCGGGAATTTTAAAAAAAACCCCCGGGGGGAAAAATTTTTGGGAAGGGGAGGGAAAACCCCCCCCCCCAAAAACCCCCCCCGGGAAAATTTTTTTGGGGAAAAAAAAAAAAAAAATTTTAAACCCCCCCCCAAAAAAAAAACCCTTTTTTTTTTCCCCCAAAAAAAGGTTTAACCCAATTTTCCCCAAAAAAAAAAAATTTTTTTTTTTAAAATTTGGGGGGTTCCGGGGAAGGGGAGGGAAAAAAAAGGCCCCCCCAAAAAAAATTTTTTAATTTTAAAGGGGGGAAAACCCAGGGGCGGGGGAAAAACCCGAAAAAAAAGGGCCCCCCCTTTTTTAAAAAAAAACCCTTTTTAAAAAAGGGCCCCCCAAAAAAAAAAGGGGGGGCCCCCCCTCCGGGGGGGGAAAAAAAAAAAAAAAACCGGGGGCCCCAAAAAAAGGGGTTTAATTTCCCTTCCCCCCCCCAAAAAAAAATTTTGGGGGGGGGGGGGAAAACCCCAAAAAAAAAAATTTAAAAAAAAAAAAAAAAATTTAAGAGGAAATGGAAAAAAGGGCCCCCAGGGGGAAAAAAAAAAAAAAAAAAGGAACCCAAAAAGGGGGGGGAAAAAATTTTTGGGGGGGTTTTTTTTTAAAAATTTTTTTTGGGAAAAAAAAGGGGTTTTTTTAAACCCCCCTTTTTTTTTTTAAAAAAATTTTTTTTTTTTTTAAAAAAAAAAGGGAAAAATTTAAAAAAATTTTTTTGGGGGTTTTTTAATTTAATTTTTAAATTTTCAAATAAAAAAATTTTTTTTTAAAAATATTTTTTTTAAAAAAAAAAAAAAAAAAATATAAATAATATTTATTAAAAAAAAAAAAATATATTAATATTAAAAATAAAATTATAATAAAAAAAAAAAAAAAAAATTTTTTTTTTTTTTTTTAAAATAATTTAAAAAAAAAAAATAATATAAAAAATTTTTTTTTATTTTAAAAAAAAAAATTTTTTTTAAAAAAAAAAAAATAAATATATATAAAAAAAAAATTTTTAAAATTAAAAATATATTTTTTTTTGGGGTTTTTTTTTTTTATAATTAAAATATTAAAATTTTGATATTTTTTTTTTTAAATAAAAATTTTTAAAAAAAAAAAATTTTTTTAAAAAAAAAATAAAAAAAAAATTTTTTTTTTTTAAAATATATATTTTAAAATTTTTATATTTTTTTTAAAAAAAAAAATAAAATTTTTAAAAAAAAATTTTTTTTTTTTTTTTTTAATATATAAAAATTAAAAAATAATATAATATTTAAAATTTTTTAATTTTATATATTATATATATGAAAATTTTAAAAAAATAATATATATTTAAAAATTTTATTTTATTTTTTAAAAAAAAAAATTTTTTTAAAATTTTATAAAAAAAAAATTTTTTTTTTTTATATATAAATTTTTATTTTAAAAAAATTTTTTTTTTTATTTAAAAAAAAATTTTTTTTTTTTTAAAAATAATTTTTAAATTTTATTTTTTTTAAAAAAATTTTATATATTTTTTTAAAAATATTTTTTTAAAAAAAAAAATAATATAATATATAAAATTTAAAAAATTAAAAATTTTATTATATATATATATATATAATTATATATAATTTTATAAAAAATTTTTTTTTTTTTTTTAAAAAAAAAAAAAAAAAAAAAAATTTTTTTTTTTTTTTTTTTTTTTTTTTTTTTAAAAAAAAAAAAAAATTTAAAAATTTTTTTTTAAAAAAATAAATTTTTTTTAAAAATATTTAAAAATTTTAATAAAAAAAAATTTTTTTTTTTTATATATATATATATAATTTAAAAATTTTTAAAAAAATATAAAAAATTTTTTTTTATATTATATTATTTTTTAAAAAAAAATATATTTAAAAAAAATTTTTTTAAAAAATTTTTTTGTATTTTATATTTTTTATATATTTTTTAAAAAAAATTTTTTTAAAATTATTTTTTTTTTTGGGGATTAAAAATTTTTTTTTTTTTTTTTTTTATATAATTATATTATTTAATATATATATATAAAAAAATATATAATAATTTTTATTATAATTTTTTTTTTATTTTTTTTTAAAAAAAAAAAATTTTTTAAAAAAAAAATTTTTTAAAAATTTTTTAAATTTTAAAAAATAAATTTTGTTTTTTTTTTAAAATAAAAAAAATAAAATAAAAATATATATATATATATTTTAAAAAAAATATTATAATTTTAAAAAAAATTTTTTTTTTTTAATTTAAAAATTTTTTCAAAAAAAAAATAAAAAAAAAAAAATTTTTTTTTTTTTTTTTTAAAAATTTTTTAAAAAAAAAATATAAAAAATTTTTTATAAAAAAAAAAAATTTTTTAAAAAATATATAATTTTTTTTAAAAAAAAAAAAATTTTTTTAATATTTAATTAAAATTTTTTTTTTTTTTTTTTTTTTTTTTTTTTTTTTTTTTTTTTTTTTTTTTTTATATTTAAAATTTTTTATAAATTTTTATAAAATTTTTTAATATAATTTTATATATAAAAAAAAATATATTTTATCCAAAAAAAAAAAAAAAAAAAAAAAAAAAAAAAAAATTTTAAAAAAAAAAAAAAAAAAAAAAAATTAATATTATATATAAATTTTTTTTTTTATATTTTTTTTATATTTTTAAAAAAAAAAAATAATTAAAAATTTTAAAAATTTTTTTTTAAAAAATAAAATTTAATTAAAAAAAATATATAATTTTAAAATATATTTTTTAAAAAAATTTTTTAAAAAAAAATTTTTTTTTTTTTTTTATATTTTTTTTTAAAAATATTTTTTTTTATATTAAAAAAATTTTTTTTTTTTTTTAATTTAAAATAAAAATTTTTTTTTTTTAAAATATATATAAAAAAAAAAATTTTTTTTTGAAATGAAAAAATAAAATATAAAAAAAAAATTTTATATATTAAAAAATTTTTTTTTTTTTTTTTTAAAAAAAAAAAAAATAAAAATTTAAAAAAATAATTTAAAATATTTTTTTTAATATTTTTTTT
>NC_051420.1:32749782-32752282 GCF_015228065.2 Penaeus monodon | reverse complement strand
TATTTATTCTTTTTGTATAGGTTGGAACAATATTGATTCCATCTATCTTTGACTTGTTTTCCATCACATAAAACTAGTCCATTTTCAGTTTTGATAGTGTTCATTATAGGTTTAAATTTTTGTTTAATGTTTGTACTCCTTGATAATGTTTTAGTTGTCCTGTTGATAGAACAGTTTTCAATTCTCTGGCAAATTTCATTTAAATATTTTTCCTTATCTCATCGCAATAATCTTTGAATTTTTGTATTTTGGTTTTTGTAAATTACTTCTTCAACTGGATTATTGATACCCTTTGATTTTAGGCATCTTCTTGCTTCAATTTCACTTAGTGTTTCTTCAGATATCGAGGGGGAATTCGTCTTTTTCTTTTTGGCGATAGTTTCTTAAGCAGCGCTCAGCAGTTCTTTTCCTTCTTCCAACAACTCATTTGGTGTTTTATCATCTTCACACTGAGTGAGCAATTCAAATTTGTTTGACACTGTAATTCTGTAATTGTTGTCAAGAGTTTTGTAGTCGAGCTTTAGAGGTGATGTTGGACGCTCCATCTTTTTGAGTCTTATTTGAAAGTCGATAGTTAGTAGTTGGTGGTCACTGTTGTAGTCAGCACCAGGCGTGTTCTTTTGTCTGGTGAAAACCAAGTGTACAAGTGTCTTGGGTGGTGCTGGAACAATGTGTCGGCTATAACTAGATTATTTGTACTACAGAATTCAATAAAATCTTCACCTCTTTCATTTATATCTGCAAGGACGAATTTTCCACAGATTTCATTTTTTCCTACTTTGGCATTGAGGTCTCTCATAATTACTTTCACATCTCTGTTAGGGATTGTGTCTAAAGTTTCTTTTCACTTGCAAGGTTGGTTGGTGTGTAGCATTGTATAATAATAATGTTATGAGGTTTTGTTGGTATTCTGACTTTTAT
Organism: Penaeus monodon; assembly: GCF_015228065.2. Lineage (NCBI taxonomy): Eukaryota > Metazoa > Arthropoda > Malacostraca > Decapoda > Penaeidae > Penaeus > Penaeus monodon. The sequence goes on along the minus strand of NC_051420.1, from coordinate 32,751,361 downwards.
AACGCGATCATTTATTGGGCTGTACCCAATTAGTGCATTTGCAGTTTTTTCGTGAGAATCATAGCAACTCCGTGACTATAATTTCCTTCTTCTTTTCCAGAAAAGAGAACTCTTGTTTTCTTAAGTTTTGAAACTTCCATTACTTTTCCAATTGGTCTCACTGATTCCTAGTATTTGAATGTTGTATCTATCCATTTCATTACAGACAGTATGCAATTTACCCATCTCTTCATTTTCCTTACATTCCACGTTCCGATTTTTAATGTGTTTCTTAATGGACAGTTTTCTTTATCTTCTTTGTCTTCAGATGCATGTTTAACATTGTCAGCATGGTTGCCCTCTGAAAAAACGTGCCCTGATAACCCACGCGACGGGCGAGTGGTATGAATTATCATTTCTGTATTTAATCATTGGTGTAGAGGTTTGTCAGGAGAAAAGAAAAGTTGAGTGGAATCCCCCAGGCTCCTTCTCAACTCGCAGTCTCCAACTAACTAGGAGGAACTATCTCTGCCGTTTTGAAACATTTACACTGCAATACGCAGACATATTGCTTGGTGAAACCAGTAATCGGTAGAACCGAAGGTGTTTTCACCAGATATCCACTGCCCTGCTGCCGACAGCTTCACCGCAACCCTGGCATAGGGAGCTTATAAGGTGCTATCCTTGTTCAAGGGAACCCCCAGGGTGCAGTTTATTGTCTTACCCAGGACAAATATATATGTATATATATGTATATATATATATATACATATATATACACATATATATATATATATATTATATATATATATATACATATATGTATATATATATATATATATATATATATATATATATATATATTATATATATATACTCGGTGGCCGAGTGGTTAGCGCATCGGACTCAAGTCTGTCACGACGGCAATCTGAGTTCGAGGGTTTGAGTCACCGGCCGGCGCGTTGTTCCCTTGGGCAAGGAACTTTACTCGATTGCCTGCCTAGCCGCTGGGTGGTCAAGCCAGCCCAAGTCAGTGCTGGTCCCAGAACCGGGGAAATAGAGATGGTGACTCGATAAAAACACCGGGCGGAAGGCAATGGCAAACCACTGCTCTAAATTGCCAAGAAAATCATGGAAAATCCATGATCGCCAACGTCCTTGTAGGACAGGGCACTTGGGAAAAAAAAAAAAAAAAAAAAAAAAAAAAAAAATATATATATATTATATATATATATATATATATAATATATCTTCTTCTTCTTCTTCTTCTCACAGGCTTTTGTCCCAGTTCAACTGGGGTCGCCGGTGCGGATCTTCCTCCTCCACTCTGCCCTATCCAGGGCCTCCCCCTCCGTCACTCCCGCCGTCTCCATGTCCTCCTTGCTGAAGGTCCAGGGAGCATGGGCCGTTCCGTTCACCGGCCGCCCATCGATTGTAATCGGCTGGGAGCTTCATGTTTGGAAAAACCTTTCGGAATGTACCTTGGGGAACTAGGATCGCATCATGGCCACCAAGTCGTTGAAGTCAGTTAATTCTTTCTGAGAGGTGATCAAAAGGAACATTGCGAACTACCCGACAACTGTTGAGTTACTATTGATCT
>NC_051420.1:32742528-32745028 GCF_015228065.2 Penaeus monodon | reverse complement strand
AGTTGTGGTAGAGGAATGTGGTGGAGGAATGACATGATGAAGGCATAGGCGAGTAATGGTGTGGTAGGGTAATGGGAGGGTGATTGTGTGGAGGAGGATTGGCAGAGTGGTGTTGCGATAGAGGAATGACAGGGCGATAGCGTTGTGATGGATTGGCAAGGTGACAGCGGTAGAAGGTAGGAAATGGCGTGGTAAAATAAAAACAGGGTGGTGGTGTGGTGGAGGAATGGTAGTGATGGTTTCGTGCAGAGCCGGATTTAGACGTGGGCAAAGTGGGGAGTTACCCTGGGACAGCCATATTTTGGGGACCTCCACATATTGAACGGTATTTATCACGAGAGGCCAACACACACACACACATACACTGTTTGTTGTCCATCAGTGTCGATGAAGACCATCCATGTCATCCAGTAGAGAGGGAAAAGATGGGAGGGTGGGAAGGGGGGGCCTAGTGGTGAGTGGGTAGGTTAGGATGGAGTGGGGTGAGGTGATAATGAAGAGGTCTATCTGTGGGTGCGCAGATGCCTATACAGTCCAATCTATGCACGGAAGGCCTGCTGACAGTGAGGACAGGGGATGACGGGGGCATCATTCTCTGTCTGTTTCTTCTGTTCTGCGGCAGCGGTTCTGTTGACAGCTTAACGCCTCTGCGTACACTTGAACACCAGCTGGGTCAGTCCCGTGCGGCTTCCTCCTAGGAGTCATGGATGATATCAGATGCTTTCAGAGATGTTTTCAGGTTGTCTTCGAAGTGTTTCTTCTGACCTCCTTAGAGTCTCTTCCCTTGCTTTAGCTAGCCGTAGAGGAGCCCTTTGGGAAGCTGATGATCTGGCATGTGAGCAACATGGCTAGCTCAGCGTAGCTGCGACAGCATCAAGATGGTTTAGATGCTGAGAAGGTCTGCACTGCAAAGAACATCAGTGTCTTGAATCTTGTCCTCCCACTTGATTTTCAGCAGTTTTCTGAGGCATGTTGTATGGAAGTAGTTCAGCTTCTTGGCATGACGTAGTGGGGAGCACTACTGCCGTGTAGACCTTCAGCTTGGTCTCCAGGCTAATGCCTCTTCTGTTCCAGACACTAGCATGTAGTCGGCCGAAGGTAGCGCTAGCTCTTGCGATTCTGGCATTCACTTCATCGTCGATGGTTGCGCTACAAGACAGTATGCTGCCGAGGTAGGTGAACCGATCCACCGCACTGAGTCTCTGATCGTTGATTGTGATGCTGGGATCAATGTAAGGCTACCCTAGGGCAGGCTGATGCAGGCAGTAGTGAAATTTTTCACGCTGAGCTGCATATTGGCTTCATATCCGGCACTGAGGACACAACCATCAGCAAAGAGGAAGCCTCTGATGATGTTTGTCATGAATCTGATTTTGGCTTGGAGCCTCCTAAAGTAAAACTTCTGGTGCCGATTCTAACATCGCCGGTCTCTCCGGTTTCGCCGTTGTTTTGAACCCTTGCATGCATGCCATCATGGAACTGGCAAATCAAGATGAACTTCCGTGGGCATCCGTACTTGGCCATGATCTTCCAAAGACGATATCAAAGGCCTTGGTGAAGTTGACATGGGTGGAGAACAGGGCAACATTTTGCTCTTGGCATTTCTCTTGTAGGTGTCTGGCAGCAAACACCATGTTAATGGTCCCACGCTCTCTCTGGAATCTACTGACTTTCATGCAGGCGTCCTTGATCAAGGTGTGATGTGAGGCTATTAAGTAGGATCCTGGTATCTCCCTCCCGCATATATATATATATATATATATATATATATATATATATATAATATATATATATATATATATTATATATATATGTATGTATATATATATAATATATATATATATATATATATATATATATATATATAAGATACATACATACATATATATATATATATATATATTATATATATATATATATATATATATATAGAGAGAGAGAGAGAGAGAGAGAGAGAGAGAGAGAGAGAGAGAGAGAGAGAGAGAGAGAGAAAGAGAGAGAGAGAGAGAGAGTAAAGCCACATGTTGATTATTTCCATTCTATCAAAGAAAACAGCTATGGGAAGGGAAGTATGAATTAATCATTTCTAATTGATATATGTATCAAATGACTGAATATGAAAAATATTGTCAATATAATCGACAATATTATTATTATTATTATTATTACATTATTACTATTACCATCAGCATTATTATTTATATTGTTATTATTATTACTACTATTATTATCAATATTGTTATTATCATTATTAATCATTATCAATATTATTATCAACATCTTTATCATTGCTATTACTGTCATCATCATTATCATTGATATTATTATTATCATATTATTATTCATTGCTATTATCATAATGTTAATTGCTGCAACAATAATCATGATGATCACGAAGATAATCTAACAATTATTGAGTTCATGGCAATTTAGTTAATACTTATACTCCCTCCTGCAGCTGTTCAGTTCGGAGACGACACCTTCTACCTTGCATGTTGTG
>NC_051420.1:32735028-32737528 GCF_015228065.2 Penaeus monodon | reverse complement strand
TTTGATTGGAGTTTGTTTGCGGTTTGGAGTTTGAAGTTTTCATGGCAACACTAACTGCAAGTTGAATATTTGCCTACCCCTCCATCCTTCTGTTGATCTATCTTGATTTATCTATCTCCCTATCCCTCTACATCTCTTTATCTATCTATCTACAATATCTTTATACACACACATACACACACGTGTATGTTATATATATATATATATATATATATATATATATATATATATATATATATATATATATATGTATATATATATTATCCGTGTGGACCCCAGGGTAGAATAGGTCCAACATACCCTCTGCGTGTCGTAAGAGGCGACTAAAAGAGGTTGGCGGCAGGAAGGGCATCCGGCCGTAAAAACCCCTGCCAAGCCAATACATGATGCGGAGAATCAGGAATGCAGACAGGCGCTGCAGAGCCTGACCCTCCTAAGGTCGACATCCCACCGCATGTTCGTGAGATCGTTCTTGACCCCTGTGAGAGAAATTTCTTGAAACTCTCATTCAAGAGCATTACGGAGACTGTGAACTACAATTTCTCAGCTAAACTGCCAAATGGAACTGAGATCAATAGTAACTCAACAGTTGTCGGGTAGTTCGCAATGTTCCTTTTGATCACCTCTCAGAAAGAATTAACTGACTTCAACGACTTGGTGGCCATGATGCGATCCTAGTTCCCCAAGGTACATTCCGAAATGTTTTCCAAACATGAAGCTCCCAGCCGATTACAATCGATGGGCGGCCGGTGAACGGAACGGCCCATGCTCCCTGGACCTTCAGCAAGGAGGACATGGAGACGGCGGGAGTGACGGAGGGGGAGGCCCTGGATAGGGCAGAGTGGAGGAGGAAGATCCGCACCGGCGACCCCAGTTGAACTGGGACAAAAGCCTGTAGAAGAAGAAGAAGAAGAAGATATATGTATATATATATATATATATATATATATATATTTATTTTTTTTTTTTTTTTTTTTTTTTTTTTTTTTTTTTTTCCCAAGTGCCCTGTCCTACAAGGACGTTGGCGATCATGGATTTTCCATGATTTTCTTGGCAATTTAGAGCAGTGGTTTGCCATTGCCTTCCGCCCGGTGTTTTTATCGAGTCACCATCTCTATTTCCCCGGTTCTGGGACCAGCACTGACTTGGGCTGGCTTGACCACCCAGCGGCTAGGCAGGCAATCGAGGTAAAGTTCCTTGCCCAAGGGAACAACGCGCCGGCCGGTGACTCAAACCCTCGAACTCAGATTGCCGTCGTGACAGACTTGAGTCCGATGCGCTAACCACTCGGCCACCGAGTATATATATATATATTATATACATTATATATATATATTTTATATATATATATATATATACATATATGTATATATATATATATGTATATATATATATATATATATATATATATATATATATATATATATATATATGTGTATATATATGTATATATATATATATACATATATATACATATATATTTGTCCTGGGTAAGACAATAAACTGCACCCTGGGGGTTCCCTTGAACAAGGATAGCACCTTATAAGCTCCCTATGCCAGGGTTGCGGTGAAGCTGTCGGCAGCAGGGCAGTGGATATCGGGGAAAACACCTTCTTTTCCCCGTTTACGGGTTTTCCCCCAAGAAATAGGTTGGCTATTGCAGTGAAAAATGTTTAAAAAGGCAGAGATAGTTCCTCCTAGTTTTTGGGAGACGGAGTTGAAAAGGACCGGGGGGTTTCCCACTCAATTTTCTTTTCTCCTAAAAAAACTCTACACCAATGATTAAATACAAAAATAAAATTCATCCCACATCCCCGTCGGGGTATAAAGGGGGCCGTTTTTTAAAGGGGGAAAACCATGTGACAATTTTAAACATGCTCGGGAAAGAAAAGAAGATAAAGAAAACTGCCCAATTTAAGAAACACTTTAAAAATCAAAAAGGGGAAATGAAAGGGGAAAATGAAAGAGAGGGGTAAATTGCAACTGTCTGTAATGAAATGGATGATACAATTTTCAAAATACTAGGAACAGTGAGCCCAATTAAAAAAGTAAGGGAAGTTTAAAAACTTAAGAAAACAAGATTTCTTTTTTCTGGAAAAGAAAAAGGGAAAATTATAGTCACGGATTTGTAGATTCTCACGAAAAAACTGCAAATCACTAAAGGGTACAAACCCCAAAAAATGACGCGTTAAAAAGTCAGAATACCCAAAAAAACCTCATAACATTATTATTATACAATGCTACACCCCCAAAAACCCAAACCCTTTCAAGTGAAAAAAAAACTTTTGACCAATCCCTAAAAGGATGTGAAAGTAATTTTGAGAGACCTCAATGCCAAAATAGGAAAAAAAGAAATCTGTGGGAAAAATTTGTCCCGCAGAAAAAATGAAAGAGGGGAAATTTTATGAATTTGTAAAAATAATCTTTATAGCCACACATTGTTCCAGCACCACCCAAAACACTTGTACACTTGGTTTTTCACCCGACAAAGAACACGCCT
>NC_051420.1:32710028-32730028 GCF_015228065.2 Penaeus monodon | reverse complement strand
TTGGGTGGTGTTTTGTGGGTGGGAGAATGGTAGTGATGGTTTCGGCAGAGGCGGATTTAGACGTGGGCAAGTGGGGAGTTAAGCCGGGCCCAGCCAATTTGGGGAATCAATTATTGAAACGGATTATCACGAGAGGCCAACACACACACACACATACATGTGTGTGGTCCATCAGTGTCGATGAAGACCATCCATGTCATCAGTAGAGAGAAAAGAGGGAGGGTCGGGAAGGGGGGACTAAGTTGGGTGAGTGGGTAGGTAGGATGGAGTGGGGGTTGGTGAGGTGATAATGAAGAGGTTCTATCTGTGGGCGCAGATTCCTATACAGTCCAAATCTCTGAACGGAAGGCCTTGTGACAGTGAGGACAGGGATTGACGGGGCATCATCTCTGTCTGTTTCTTCTGTTCTGCGGCAGAGGTCTCTGTTGACAGCTTAACGCCGTCTGCGTATACACTGAACACCAGCGGGTCTAGTCCCGTGCGGCTTCTCCTAGTGAGTCATGGATGATATCAGGCTTTAGAGATGTTCAAGGTGTCTTCGATAGTTGTTTTCGAACATCCGTTGTATGTAGTGTATGTCTCCCTTGATTTAGCTAGCCGTAGAGGAGCCCTTTGGGAAGCTGAGATCGGTGCATGAGCAACATGGCTAGCTCAGCGTAGTGCGGACCGCATCAAGATGGTTAGATGCTAGAAGGTCTGCAATCAAAGAACATCAGTGTCTTGAATCTTGTCCTCCCACTTGAATTTCAGTCAGTTTTATGAGGCATGTTGTAGGAAGTATGTCAGCTTCTTGGCATGACGTAGTGGGGGGCACTCCTGCCGGTGTAGGACCTTCGTGGTCTCCAGGCATGTATCTTCGTTCCAGACACTAGCAGTAGTCGGCGAAGGTAGCGCTAGCTTTCGCGTTCCTGGCATAACTTCATCGTCAGATGGTGCGCTACAAGACAGTATGCGTGTCAGAGGTAGGGAACCCGATCCACCGCATGGCTCTGACCTGATTGGCGCTGGATCAATGTAGGCTACCCAGGGTAGGAGATGCCATGGCAGTAGTGAAATTTTCACGCGAGCTGCATATTGGCTCATATGGCCCACTGAGGACCAAAAACATCAGCAAAGAGGACGCCCTCTGATGATGTTTGTCATGAATCTGATTTTGGCTTGGAGCCCCTAAAGTAAAACTTCTGGTGCCGATTCTAACAGCGACGGTCTCTCGTTTTGCGCCGTTGTTTTGAACATTGCATGCATTGCCATCATGGAACTGGCAAACAGAACTTCCGTGGGCATCCGTATCTTCGGCCATTGATCTCAAAGGACCGATATCAAAGCCTGGGTGCAGTTGCATGGGGGAGAACAGGCAACATTTGCTCTTGCATTTCGTTTCTTGTAGGTGTTGCAGAAACACCATGTTAGGTCCCACGCTCTCTCTGGAATTACGACTTTCCATGCAGGCGTCTTGATCAAGGTGTGATGTAGGCATAAGTAGGATCGGGTATCTCCCCCCACCTTTTCCCGAATATAATATATATATATATATAAAATCTTTTATATTTTATGAATAAATATATAATAGACATAATCTATATCTATATTATATGATGTATATATATATTGTTTTTCGCTATATATTATATATATTATATCTAATAATATATATATTATGTTATATAGATATAATAAAAACATATACACCTATATTCATATATCTATTATATTATATGTGTTTAATATATACATATATATATATATAATTCTATCTTTCTATATATATAGATACAGTACATAAATATATATATATAGATATATATTATTAGTATTATATATATATAAATATAGAGAGAGAAGAGCAGAGAGACTGAGATGAGGTGATCGAGAGAGAGAGAGAGAGAGACGAAGAGAGAGAGAGAAAGAGAGAAGGAGAGAGAGAGAGTAAGCAACATGTTGATTATTTTTTTTTTTTTTTTTTTTTTCTTTTCTTTTCATTTTTTTTTTTTTTTTGGATAGTTCCATCTATTCAAAGAAAACAGCTATGGGAAGGGAAGTTATGAATAATATTTCTAATTGATTTATGTATCAAATGACTGAATCATGAAAATATTGTCAATCATAATCGACATATTATTATGATTATATATTACATTTTACTATCCACAGCATTATTTCATTTATATGTTATTAATACCTACTATTATATCAATATTTGTTATTATCTATTAAATCATTATCAATATTATTATCAACATCTTATCATTGGTTTACTGTAATCATCATTATCATGATCTTTATGATATATTATATTCATTGCTATTATATAATGTTAATTGCCTTGGCAACAACAATATCATGATGATCACGAAGAATATTCTAACAATATTGAGTTCCTGGCAATTTAGTAATACTTATACTCCCTCTGCAGTGGTGTGTATGTTTCGGCAGACGACCATGTGTGTATATAGTGTGTGTATTGTTGTGGCGGCACAACGTTGAGATAGCGGTGCCGCTGCCACGCCCTGTGTTCGATTCATGTTGGTATGTCCCTGTGTGCTTCGCCTAGGCTCCAGCGCCGTTCGAAAGGCTCTGTCGAGGGGGGAATTGAAGGAAACACGGCTGGTGACCTGGCGTGCGTCGCCTATGCGTACCGTGGAGGGGACTCCTCGTGCGGGCAGGACCAGGGCACTCGTTATGGCGCGGGGCACATCGAGTCACAGAGTTCCAGTGGGATTATTGGTGGACCTGTCGCTTTCGACCGCCTTTATCCGACGCGATTGAAAAGCCTTAGTGAGTGATAATGATGGCGACCCACAGCATTTTACATCGTCGTTTTTCAATATCGAGCAGGATTGAAGCTAGGGAACAGGAGGTGGAAAACGAATGAAGAAACAAGACTCTTGCAAGACCATCGCGAATATAATATATGTATATGTATGGACCTGAGCTCAGGCCATTGAAGAAGCCAAACGTTCTGTGCAATATTTCCGGGGGCGAACTTTGAGGTGCCAGAGAGCAGTGAGCAAGGTGGGTTCTCTTCAACAACGTGATCCAGGCTAGTTTGAATACTGGATCCATGATATTTTTGGTCGGAAGTAAAGGGCAATGTAAGCACCAGCCTGGATCACTACATACAGCAAAGGTCTACAGATACTGATGACACATTAAGAAGTTACCATCGAGGAGCCGCCACGCGCTTGCATTTATAGGAGACAACAACACAAGGTAACAGCATGCCAATGGAATTTCAGTTGACTGGCCAAGAGGAGCGGTGCCCGCTTTGTTACTGTGACGAAGTGTGATCTTGAAGGCACGAGGTCTCGGCAGGGCCTGTTTGACCGCGGGGGGGACTATTTATTTTGACGAAGACAACGGCGCCAGTCACATTCACCGGCGATTACTATTCATGAGTACACGTATTTCAACTTCCCAAGGTAATGACACGGGAGAGTCTGATACTAGTTGGCTTAATGGGTTCTCTCGCCGACAGGTGACAAACACTCTGTGTGGCGGCCCTTCACAGATGGATTCCTCACACGCACTATCCGCTCGGCCGCAAGTAGTAGGATCGGCACGACAACGATGGTGTGGTGTAGAAAGCATGGTCATCATGATGACGGGTGCAAGGAGACCAGTTCTCCGTGACGACGGCAACGCGTGAGGATTTCCAGAGGCTGCGAACATGGAGGTGGACTGCCGACGTGCTAGACAGATTGGGTGCCGACTTCCTCACCCCCGCCTCTCCTACAACAGCGAAAACCTCAGCGCTCGATTCTTCACAAAGCCAGTCGAAATCAAACTCCACATCGACTCTCTTCGCCGAGTTACAGCAAGAACTGACGTAGCTAATTCCCATGTGTTTCACTTGCGAGATCGAGGTCACTATGGAATGGTTCGACTCCGCCTGAGATCGGTCACCTCAATTAACGCCAGCGATAACTCTTTGACGGGGCTGGATCGGAGCCTTGTGGAGGCCAAACTGGAGTGTTTCCTGGGAGACAGAACACGGCCAGCGATGTCCAGGAGCGGCGGGTTACTCTGAGCGTCGACGCTTACCACCACACTCTGCGCGAAACGCGAAGAAAGTACTGGAAACGTGGGTATCTCTCTATCTACTCTTCTATCTCTCTCTCTCTCTCTCCCTCTCTCTCTCCTCTCTCTCCTTTCCTGTCGGATCTCTCTCTCTCTCGCTATTCTCTCTCTCTCTCTCTCTCGCTCTGCTCTCTCTCTCTCTATCTCCTCTCTCTCTCCTCTCCTGTAGTATCTCTTCCTCTCTTCTCTTTCTTATAGATATATATATATTATATCATATATATATATATATTATTATATTATATATAGATTTATTATATATATTTAAACTTAATATGTGTGCGTGTGTGAGTTAGTGTGTGTGTGTGTGTGTGTGTGTGTGTGTGTGTCGTGTGTGTTGTGTGTGCTTGTGTGTGGTGTGTGTGCATACATACATATTATATATTGCGTATTATATCACGTAGAATATGCATATGGTTTGTATATTATGGTGTGGGGGGGGTGGGGAGTAGTCATGTGTGTAAAAAACGCGAAAACATTAACTAGTCTCTGCTTAGGCGAGCATTTGAGGGCTGGCGAAAACCTTGCCTACTGATGGTGCAGAAACTGACAGTAAACGACCCCCCCCCTCGTTTTTTGGGGGGGGGGGGTGCCATTCAAGCTCGAAATGTTTCCCTCCGATAAACAGGTATGCCATCTGGTGAGTCTCCCCCCCAAACTACAATCATAAACCCATGCCCCTTTGTCACACCACGGAGTATGTTATCATATGATAATTTTAGCAAACACAAAACTATTCAATCATCTATCAGTGCAACATGATTTTGTTTGCGTGCATTACCATTACATTATTATTTGTTATTATATATTATTATTATATATCTATTATTACATTATTATCTTTGTAATTCTATGATATGTATATTCTTATCAATTATTTCTTTCCTATTATCATTATTGTAGATATTATTATTATTATTGCTTCTTTAGGATCTATATATAAAATCAAACACAGGGCCCTACCAGCAACCTAGGGTGATGAAGTTGAGGTACAAATGGAACCCACTAACAGAAATATGCTCACAACGTCTGTCAGCAGATTACTTGAGCGTTCATAGCAAACAACATTACCATTAAGTCATTATACTCTCCCTTGTTCCATTTAAGTCTTGTTTCTTTTGATTGGTAGTACAAGGTATGGCGAACCGCAGAGCCCGGGGTGTGGAACTATCCGTCTATTAACTGGGGATTTTTATAAAGGGGAAGGGTTAGACTTAGTTTTGAACCGGGGGGCAGGCATTTGTGACCGTGTGACGGGCGACGCTTCTACCACTTCTATACTCTCACTTCCCGAAGAGGATACATGTGTCATGTTATATACGCCCGGGGGACACCATGTATCCTACTAAGTCTAAGCAGTGGTCCATCCCCAGGGGAAGTATTGTTTAAGGCACCTCCATTGTGGTGATCTCCATACCCACCATCACCGTCCACTGATAGAAGCTATTTTACCTAGAATTATGTAAATCAGCTGTGCTTGCACATAATTGTGTGATGCGTGGGGGCACGCATCGCCCACGCGCGTGCGGGAGCCAAGCACGCCGTGATTACCTAATATTATTATTATTATATTTCTTTTCTTTTCTTTTCTCTAGATTGCTATTAAATCCAACACCGAGTCGATGTATACAGCGACCTAGGTAATGAAGTTGAGGAAACATTGAAAAACTAACAGAAATATGATCCACAAAACTTTGCTTCGAGGTGTAGCAAAAGCTATGTGACACAACTCATATACTCTTCCCTTGTCCATAAGTCCTGTTTTCTTTAATTGTTAGTTCCAAATGGTCCGGACGCAGGGATAGGGGTGGGAAACTATCCCTCTTAGTAACCTGTCAGATTTTGTAAATGGAAGAGTTCGACTTAGTTCTTCCCTGAGGGATGCGCCCCTTGTGACGTTTGACAGATTCATACCCCACTTCCTACTTCTACTCTCACTTCAGAAAGCAGGATAAGTTTAAGCCTCACCTGCGAAGAAGCTGGACTCCCGCGCCAATTCACAAACGGAATTTCCACCTTCCCGCAAGCACGATGCTTGACGACCACTCGAAAGCCCTGTGGACATTCATGTAGCCTCCTAAGTCTTTTATACTGGGGCGGTATGGCAGTGATCCCTCCCCATGGAGTAGTTTTTTAGGCAATCATAATGGGGGTCCCAACCCACATATATCCACGCCAGACTCAACCACTACCGTATCTAGGTTCATTGCCTAGAATAGGCAAAATCAGCTCACACATGCGCGCGGGCGATGTGTGTCCGCACATTTCTTTGCACTCGCACTCGCATACGGCGATCTGTGTGTGCACTTGCGCTGATTTTATTATTATTATTTTATATTATTATATTAATATATCATCACTATATTATAATGTGTTAATGTGATATATGTTATTTTATTAAGCCTTATCGCCAGCCATCCCTTCCATGCGCAGGCGTCTGAGTCTAACCGTGAGTGGACTAACCAGTACGTGAAGGTCCATCCAGCGAAAAAGGCACGCCTTCGATGGGCGCAGAAGGCTTGAGTACAGATTGGTGAGGGAAAGGAATGGTCCAAACTGATTCAGTTGACATGATGATGGCCTGTGGATACTGCTTGAGGCTGATTTATAAAATCAGTTGAAAATAATTGTCCTTGTTCTTAGTATTATAAATTAATTTTTGATGCGATGACGAAGATTGCCATCCCCAAAGAATAATACAATAGTAATGGAAAGAGATACAAACATCAGAGCTAGCCTCTTGCGAGGGCAACTACAGTGGTCGTGGAGGTGTCCGCTGGTACTGCGCAACCGGTCCAACTTCTACAATCACCTAAACTACGTACCCGACCTTCATATCGCGTCTCGGCGCACCTCGTGAATTTTCCCTCTGGCCAAACCTTCACCGAAAGGGTGCTCGTGGGCCTCACCGGCCTACTTGTCGTGAGGCCCACCTTGCTTCTCCAGGGAGCGCCCTTGTCTGTTGCTGTGTTCTAAGGCTGGGTTGTCGGTCTTGGTGCTACGGTCGTTAGGGCTTGTGGCTCTGTGGTTGTTTTTGTGGGGGGTTTTTTTTGGCGGGTTTTTGCCGAGGTGATTGCATATTCTTGTTGTTGTGTGATTTAAAAGCTCCTGTAATGAGAGGCATGTCTTCTTAGTGTGGTTGTTGAGTTGGGACCTGTCATTGTTAACGATCAAGTTACCAGTCTCTGAAGCGCTTCCATTTTATATTACTCAGATGGTAGTTTTTCTACAATGCCAAACTACAGCGGCGTGATTTGGTTGAGGTTGGTGTGGGGCCTGTGACTTTATGACTATTGTTGTGGTTATTGAAAATTTGGTTACTGTGCTTGCTTCTTATTGTTGTGATGGTTGTTGAAGTTTCTGGCCATTGTTGTGTATGGGTTGAGTTTTTCTTTTGTAGGCGGTGCTCGTTGTATGGTGCTGGTGTTGGTTGAATTTACCAGTGTGAGACAGTATTTGATTGGTTAGTTTGTTTGCGGTTGGAGTTTGAAGTTTTCATGGCAACACTAATCTTCCAAGTTGAATATGCCTACCCCTCCATCCTTTGTTGCTCTAGATTTATGATTCCCTATCCCTCTACATCTCTTCATTATCTATCTAACAATATCTTTATACCACACATACAACACACGTGTATTATTTATATATATTATTATATATATATTATATTTATATATATATGTTATATTAGATATGTGTATATATATATATCCGTGGTGACCCCGGGTAGAATAGGCCAACGACCCTCTGCGTGTCGTAAGGGGCGACCTTCAATATGTGTTGCTCGGCGGCAGGAAGGGCATCCGGCCGTAATAAACCCGCGCCAAGCCAATAACATAGATGCGGAGGAATCAGGAATGCAGACAGGCGCGCCAGAGCCTGACACTCTAAGTTTCGAATTCCCACCGCATGTCGTGAGATCGTTCATTGACCCCTGGCGAGTAAATTTCTTGAAACTCTCATTCAAGAGAATTACGGAGGACTGTGAACTAATCCAATTTCTCAGCTAAACTGCCAAATGCGAAACTGGATAATAGTAAGTCAACCAGGTGTGTCGCGGTGAGTTAGCAATGTCCTTTTGATCACCTCTCCAGAAAAGAATTAACTGACTTCAACGACTTTGGTGGCCATTTGATGCGTACCTAGTTCCCCAGGTTACATTACGAAATGGTTGCCAAACATGAAGCTCCAGCCGATGTTACATCGTATGGGCGGCGGTGAACGGAAAGGCCTGCTCCTGGACCTTCAGCAAGGAGGGAATGGAGACGGGGTTATTTTTTTTGAGTGACGGCGGGGAGGCCCTGGATAGGGCAGAGTGGAGGAGAAGAGCGCCACGGCTGACCCCCAGTTGAACGGGACAAAAAAGCCTGCTAAGAAGAATGAAGAAGAAGTCAGAATATTGTATTATATATATATATATTCTTGATGACATTATATATATATATATATATATATATAATTTTTTTTTTTTTTTTTTTTTTTTTTTTTTGTTTTTTTTTTTCCCAGTGCCCTGTCCTTACAAGGACTGGCGATCTCAGGATTTCCATGATTTCCTTGGCAATTTAGAGCAGTGGTGTGCCATGCTTTTTTCTCGCCGGCGTTTTTTTATCGATGTCACCATCTCTAGTCCCCGTTTTGACCAGCATGACTGGGCGGCTTGACCACCAGCGGTAGGAGGCAACGAGTGTAAGTCCTTGCCCAACCGGACAACCGCGGCCGGTGATCTCAAACCCTCCGAACTCAGATTGCAGTCGTGACAGATTCTGGTATGTCGATTGCGCAACCACTCTGCCACCGAGTTAGATATTATATATAATTATTATATTGTCTAATATAAATATATATATATATACATATATGTGTAATAATATATCCGTTATATATATATAATATATATAATATATATATTATATATATATTTTTGTATTTTTTTCTATATATTGGCTATATATATGTATATATAATATATACATATATAAAAATATTATGTCCTGGGTAAGACAAAAACTGACCCTGGTGTGGGTTCCCTGAACAAGGATCATGACCTTATAAGCTCCTATGCCAGGGTTTGCGGTAAGCTGTCGCGAGGGCAGTGGATATCTGGTGAAAACCACCTTCGTGCTACCGATTAATGGGTTTCACCAGCAATAGCTGGGCGCTATTCGACAGTTAAAATGTTTCAAACACGGCAGAGAAGTTCCTCCTGAGTAGGGAGAGACGCGAGTTGTAGAAGGAGCTGGGGATTCCACTCACTTGTTCTTTTCTCCTGACAAACCTCTACCCACTGATTAAATACAGAAATGATAATCATACCCACATGTCGTCCCGTCGCGTGGGTTTATCAAGGCGGCACGTGTCGTGCAACCCATCTGACAATGTTAACCATGGCATCGGAGCAAAGAAGATAAAGAAAAACTTTGCCATATTACAAGAAAAACACATTAAAAATCGGAACGTTGGATGTAAGAAATGAAAGAGATTGGGTACATGCATACTGTCTGTAATGAACTATGGATAGATACAACATTCAAATTCACAGGAATCAGTGATGATAGTTATAATGGGAAAGTAATGGACGTTTCAAAACTTAAGAAAACAAGAGTCCTCTTTAGGAAAAGAAGTGAAGGAAAATTTAGTCACGGAGTTGCTATGTTCTCCGAAAAAACTGCAAATGCATTACTGTTGTACAGCCAATAATGATCGCGTTTATAAAAGTCAGAATACCAACAAAACCTATTAAACATTATATCTCCAATGTAACGTAATATATAACCCAACCTTGCAAGTGAAAAGAAACTTTAGACACAATCCCTAACCGAGATGCTGAAAGTACATTACATGAGAGACCTCAATGCCAAAGTAGGAAAAAAAACATCGGTGGAAAATCGCTCTCGTTGGCAGATATAAATGAAAGAGGTGAGATTTATCGAATTCTGTAGTACAAATAATCTAGTATAGCCCGACACATTGTTCCAGCACACCCAATGACACTTGTACACTTGGTTTTCCAGACAAAAGACACACCCTGGTGCTGGACTACAAACAGTGAACCACCAATACTAAACATATCGACGAAATAAGAACTCAAAAAAGAGGAGCGTACCAACACTCTAATAGTAGATAGACTACAAAACTCGGACCACAATACAGAATACAGGTCAAACCCATAATTGCATTGCTCACTCAGTGTGCTAGATGATCAAACACGAATGAGTGTTGGACGACGGTGTGCCAAGAACTGCTGAGCGTTCCTCTTTTTTTTTTTTTTTTTTTTTTTTGTTTTATGCTTGAAGAAAACTATCGCCAGATATCAAGAAAAAGGACGAATTACCCCCTCCGCATATCGAAGAACCTAAGTGAAATTGAAGCAAGAAGATGCCTCAAATCAAAGCGGTATCAATAACCAGTGAGAAGTGCATTTACACAATCAACCAAAATACAAAAACGTCAAGATATTCGATGAGAAAGGAAACATTTTAAGAAATTGCCAGAGAATTGAAAAACTTGTACTAACATCAACAGGGACATCTAAAAACAATCAAGGAGTACAACCAACAACAAAATTTTAAACTATAATGAATCACTTCAAACTGAAAAGGACTAGTTTTATTGGATGGAAAACAAGTAAAAGATAGTATGGGAACAATATGGTTCCACCTATAAAAAGCAATAAATATCTAAAATTTGACGAACATAATTATACTCATGACAGCAAAGATGAACCACCGTCGCTGCTAGAAATTAAGAATACAAAGAGCCGGGAATAGATGAAATGACAGCAGAAATATCAAGGAATGCTAGGCGAAAGTGTTTAATACTTCTACAAACTTTGTTCCCATGGGCAAGGAAATACTTCACCTCAATTGCCTGCCTAGCCGATGGGTGGGCACTGCCAGACAAAGTCAGGGCCGGTGTATATATGAGAGATGGTGGATCCAATAATTAAAAACAAACACCTGGGAGGTAGGCAAAGGCAAAACCACAACTAAAATTGCCAAGAAAATCAGGAAATCCATGATGCCAACGTGTTTTCCCCTTGTGGGAAGGTCACTTGTGAAAAAAATAAAAAAATCCATACCTAAAAAGGTGACGCCACCCAATGCAAAATAACAGGACAATCGCTATAACTAGTCACAGCAGCAATTTTTTTTGTTATATTGGTGAAAGAATGAAGTTGAAAGTTTATGAGAAGAACAGTTGTAGACAAAGCAGGTTTTCGCCGGAAAATGGTACCAGAAACAGATCCTAATCTAATGATCATAGAGAAAAACATAGAACATCAGAAAGACCTATTTACCTGTGTTTCATCGATTACCCCGAACGCTTAGTTGATACTGTCGATCCACAATATCCTCTGCGGAATAACTATGACCGATATGAAATTCCCAAACACATCCAACTACTAAAAGCCATGAGACCAACACAAGAAGCTGTAAGAACTAATTCTTATGTCTTACATCCTTTTTATATATATTTCAAGCAATATGAGAGGTTTCTCTAGAGAATTTGATAATGAACTTGAGATGTTGGAGGATACAAAAATATCAATCAAGATACGCGAGATATGTTTTAATTGCCAGTAGTACACTAAAATACAACAAACTACTAGATTAAAGTAGAGAAGCCAAGCACATAAGGCTGGCTTTATTCTTAATTCCAAGAAAAAACTCAGGACCATGAAGGATTCAAAGTAACCGGATGAAACACATGAGAACAGTGTACCCAATCAATGGAGTGGTTGTGAAAATGTGAAAGAGTTCACTTATCTTTTTCCTTTTGTTCATCAGCCATTGAGGGTCCGTGTTGGACGTAGGCCTTCTATAAGTTCATTCGTGGTTCATGTTTGGGGTGAGTTTGGTGCTACCCACCGCCGCATGGCCAGTGCGATTTGGCGGGGCTTATACTGATAAACATATTTGATATCATTAAGACAAAGTGACAGCGTGAGGCCAACAGTCTGGCTTTGCTGCTAGGATGCGCCTCAATAGAATCTGAAAAGACCGAATCAGCGATATATTTACAGACCAAAGCTGATGTTATTGAACTCATTAGTTTTTTCCCAATTGGGTTTTCATATGGTTATGAGTGTGGTGCTGAAGAAGATAGACAAGAACAAAAGATCAATAGTTTGAACTGTGGTGTTACCAGACGAGTTTTCTTTTTTTGTTCAAGTGCCCTGTCGCACAAGGACGTTGGCGATCATGGATTTCCATGATTTTTTGGCAGTTTAGAGCGGTGTGTGCCGTGGTGACTTTCGCCCGGTGTTTTATCGAGTCACAGACCGAGTACTAGGTATAAATGGGACAGAAAAGAAAACGAATAAATGAAGTTGCTGAGAAAGATAAATGTAAAACCAGCTGTCGACAACTTGAACAAAAAGCGAAACTAAAGTTATTTGTCATGTGATGAGTGAAGTGAAAGTATGAGAAAACTTGCTGAAGGGATGGTGCTAGGAAACAGATGTTTATATAGATGTCAACAAACCGAAGCCAAGACTTCTGAGCGCACAACATCAAAGATCTTTGCGGCGCACGATTGGTACATAGTGGAAAAGAAAGGCAATTGTATGATTGTATGTTTAAGTGGCGGAGGGTGGTGGAGTGAGGTCCACAAATATATAAATATTATTATATATATTATTGTATTATTATATATATATATAATATATATATGTGTGTGTGTGTGTGTGATCTATTGTGATGGTGTGTGTGTGTGTGTGTGTTTGTGTGTGTGTGTGTGTTCACACATATGTATGGGTGTGTAGGGTGTGTGTGTGTACACACAATTGATGTGTGTGGCGTGTGTGTGGTACACAATTGTATGTGTGTGTATGTGCTTTACACATATGTATGGTGTTGTGTGGTTGGACACATATGTATGGTTTGTGTGTGCGTGTCAATATGTATGTTGTGGGTTTGAAACATATGTATATTGTTTGTGTGGGTTGTGTGTGTGTGACGTGTTTTTGTATGTGTGTGTGTGTGGGCTGCATACGTGTGTGTGTGTGTGTGGGTGTTGTGCATACGTGCGTTTGTGTGGTGTACACAATGTAGTGTGTGTGTGTGCGTACACAATGTATGATATGTGGGTGTGTGTTGTGTGGGCTGTGTACACATATGTATGGTGTGTACACAAGTATGTTTGTGTGTGTGTTTGTGGTGTTTGTGTGTGTGTGTGGGGGGCATACGTGGTTTGTGTGGTGTGTACAAAGGTATGGTGTGTGTGCCATTTGTGTCGTACACATATTATGTATGTATAGGTGTGTGGTGTGCGTACACATATGTATGTGTGTGTACCACATATGTATGTGTGTGTGGGTCGTGCTGCGTGTTTTATGTGTGTGTGTGTGTGTGGTGTGTGTGGTGTGTTTTGTGTGTGTGTGTCTTTGCTTCGTGTGATTAGTGTGTGTGTGTGGTTGTGGTGTGGTGTGTGGTGGTGGGCGGTGTGTGTTGGTGTGTACATGTATACCATACTGTGGTGTGTGTGTGTGTGGTGTGGTGTGGTGTGTGCGGTGTTGTGAGTGTGTGTGCGGTGCTTGTGTGTTTGGGTGTGCGTGTGTGTGTGTGTGTGGATGTGTGTGTGTGGTACAAATATGTATGTGTGTGTGGCTGTTCTACACATAGTATTTTGTGCGATTGTGTGTGTGTGTTTGTGTGTGTGCACATATGTATGTGTGTGTGTGTGTGTGCGTGTTTGTTATGTGTAGTGGTGTGTCTCTTTTTTTTTTTTTGTGTGTGTGGCGTGATCTGGTGTTATTGTAGTGGTGGTGTGTGGGTGGTGGTGTGTACAACATATGTATGTGTGTGGTGTGGTACCCATATGTATGTGTGTGTGTGTAGTTTGTGTGTGTGCAACATATGTAGGGTGGTTGGTGTGTGCGGTGTTTATGTTGTTGTGTGGTGTGGTGTGTGTTGCATACGTGTTGTGGTGCGTGGTGCGTAGTGTGTGTGTGTGGTGGGTTTGTGTGTGGTGTTGTGTGCATACGTGTGTGTGTGTGCGGTGCGTGTGTGGTGTCGTGTTGTGTGTGTTGTTGTGTGTGGCGTGTGTGTGTGGGGTGTGTGTGTGTTACATGTATTATATATACATAGTGTGTGTGAGAGGGGTGTGTGATTTGTGTGTGTTGTGTGTGTTTTGTGTGTGGGTGGTGTGCGCGTTGGGTGTGATGGGTGCGGCGGTGGTGTTGTGTGTTGTGAGTGTGGTGTGTGTTGTGTGTGTGTATGGGTGTGTGTTGCGTGGTGTGTGTGGTCCTGCACGCGTTGGGGGGGGGGGTTTGTGTGTTGATGGTTGTGTGGTGTGTGTGGTGGTCAGTCGTGGTGTTGTGTGTGTGTGTGTTGTGTGTGTACAGGTGTCTTGTGTGTGTGTGTGTGTGTGGCCCTGCTGTGTGTGTGTGTGTGTGAGTGTGTGTGTGGTGGCGTGTGTGCGTGCATGTGTGTGTGTGTTTGGTGTATGTGTGTGGGTTGTGTGGTGTGCGGTGTGGTGTGTGTGGTGGTGTCGTGTGTAATGTAGACACATATATGGTGTCGTAAACGTCATGTGATGAGAAAAACCTGCCTCTATAAACAATTAACCAAAATAGTTTTTTTCTTTTGTGGACAAATCAAATTGTGTACATTAATCCAACCTTTTCAAGACTTGTGACTATGTATATGAACAATTACGAATATTTTCATTAACGAAAAAAATATGAATATATTTATTTATTTTCTATTCAAAAACATTAATAAAGAAATGAAGACCCTTTTAATGCTGTATGATAAAATATAAATAAATATACTTCCTTTGACAAAATCACATCACGTTTTTTTTATATAACTAAAAGTATGTCTGCATGTATGTTGATTAATATGACGTGAATTTAAGGAAAATATAAAATAGTAAAAAGGGGGCACCTGAATCTTTTCCATTGCCAGTATTCAAAATGCGCCTAGTGTGTGGCAATTAGTCCACATTGACAATATATTTATAGACCTTTTGTGATAGTGTACTATAGTTGCTCTGTGGCATCCTTAAATATTATGACATTAGCGTTTGTAACACATTTTGTTTTTTTTTCAAGTGCCCGTCCTAAATAAGGACGTTGGCAATCATGGTTACCAGATTTCTTGGCAATTTAGAGCGGTGGTTTTGCCCGTTGCCTTCCGCCCGGGGTTTTTACGAGTCACCAATTCTATTTACCGGTTCATAGTGATCCGCACTGACTTAGTGCTGGCTTGCCCACCCTGCGGCTAGGTAGGCAATCGATGTGTGTGATATGTTCATATTGCCCAAGGGAACAACGCACCGGAAGTGTGGACTCGAACATCGAATTAGATTGCCGTCGCGTATTGTGTGTAAACCGATGCTCTAACCAATCGGCACCGCCGCCTCTTGAACAATATAGAAAAAAAAAATTCCAATTCCGGGTGACTGATGGCTTACCTCATTCGCCCTTCAACTCTCGGCCTAATATATATATTATATTATATAAATTATATACTATCTATATATTTATGTTAATATAGATTTATATATTATATGTGGTGTGTGTGTGTGTTGTGTGTGGTGATATATATAGGTGTGTCCGTGTGTGTGTGTGTGTGAGTGTTTATGAGTGTGTTATGTTTGTAGTTCGCATGCACACCACATCCCCACACAACACACACCACACACCACACACACACACACACACACACATCACACACACAACCACACAACACATATAATATATATATCACACCATACATTATGTACGCTGGTGCCTTCGTCTCTTGCCCACCAACACCCAGGCACGGCTAGGCAGACGGCGTCGTGACAGGGTCGTGAACTGAACAGCTCCAAGAGGCATTCCGACCACCACAGGTCAAGAAACACCATAGAGGGGAGGAAACGGCCAAGTGGCGAGTCAGGCACGAAAAAACACTAAAGTTACAGCTTTCCTATTTACACTATAGTTATTTACCCGTACTCTTTTTTATAGGCACAATACAGGGGTGGAAAACCTCAGGTCACACTGACACGATACAGCTTGAACCTATAACAGGGCAACACAAAGTTATCAGGTCACAATAGGCACACACAGGTCTCACCGGAGCAGCACCCAACCTGCGTCTCTCTGGCTTTTGTTCCAGGCCCATCTCACAACCAGTTGATCAGTTTGCCGGTCCCTTCAGTTAACACATGCCCAAGTAATCTTTCATGTTAACACATGTTTCGCCACAGAGACAAAGGACCCTAGCGTATGACAGTGTGGTGTGACATACCTAAACATGAAAAAAAAATACCAGAAAATTTACATAAAATTATAGCCTCAGGAACAAACAAAATGCTTTCAACAAATAGTAACCGTAATTGTAACTCAAGTTACTCAGAAACACAAAAATCCGTCATCCATTCTGCGGTATTCTTCGCTCTCCGCTGGGGTCCTCTGGAGGAGGTGTGGGCGGCAGTGTAGTTTTTGGAGTGGCACCCAGTGAGTGTAGTCCTGACCCAAGACCTGCTCATGGTCACCACTGGACATTGTTTGCTATTCGCCCTCATCCGGCCAAAGCTCGTCCTCATCTCGGTCAGCATCTGCAACGTCTCATCGCCGTACTGGGGACTATTACGTCATCTCTTTTTCACCATGGCCCCATGAAGTAGCTTGCCTGGCCCATGTGGCTACGCCACCAGCCGAGTGCGCCACGTCTCGAGGAAGTAAAGCAACTATCGGGCCCCACACCAACCAATCTCATCGCTCCCAGACGACTCTTCTGGATGACTCCACTTCCTCACAACTTTGTGCTACTAGCTTGCACCAGCTGGCACCTTCTGGGCCTTATCGGAGACGTTATGATTACACACTGCACTCCCCTCCCATGTCCAACAAGGCTCCGACCTCATAATGCATACGCCATCAGCCAGCTGCAGGTTTGAATGGGCTCCACGA
This sequence comes from Penaeus monodon, assembly GCF_015228065.2. Classification (NCBI taxonomy): domain Eukaryota; kingdom Metazoa; phylum Arthropoda; class Malacostraca; order Decapoda; family Penaeidae; genus Penaeus; species Penaeus monodon. The sequence goes on along the minus strand of NC_051420.1, from coordinate 32,713,047 downwards.
GGCCCTCTACTTCCACGCATCATATCTTGACAGTCGACGCGGTGTTTCTAGACTCTGTCCTGGGGTAAGGTGCAGTCGTTCAGTCGTAACTACCTCTGCACAGCCAACCTCGTGGAAGAAAGGGGCACATCTTCACCGTGCACCCTCACCAGCTTCCGTCCAAGGTCGACACACGCCTTACTCTGCGTCAGGTATCAAGGCCCAGCAAGCAGTGCTCGTCCAGATCGGCCACATACCCGGCAGCCGCTGCACCGTGCTGCCCACGCCAATACGAGCCTCCACTGCCCCTTGAGCTGCACACAATGCCCCGTGACCCCACACAGTCTCTGTGTGTCTGGAAGTCGCATAGTGGCCAACATATCAGGCCGCACTAGGTCTTCTCAGCCCCAGTGTCCACTGTCAGGGGGCATGGCTTTCCCATCTACTGAGCCCTCCACCTGCATCGTGCTGGTTCACGGCAGCTTACCCAAGTCGGGGCCCGGGAACCGAGGACGGCTGGGTTCGGCCCCCTTCTCCAGCATGTCCGAGTTTTCGCCTGTACCACTTCCTTAGCCTTAGACATGCACTGGGATGGTGACCATACCTGCCACAGTCCTTGCAGCACTGCTGGAAGGCATCAGAAACCGTCCGGTTGAGAGGACGAGTTCTCCGCTCCCTCGGACACCCGACGACGTCCGTGCCCTACCTCTCCGCAGCCCCAACACAACCCCTGGAAAGTTCTCGGGCTCACCTTCCTCAATGCTATTTTCTCCACTTTAGCCTTCCGCCCCGGAGGTCATGGCGGGGCTGAGCACTGGCCCTAGGCCACTGGTTGCCTTCAGGAAGGCCTCGAACTCCAAGGCCCTCGCCAGCGCCACCTGCAGGTCCTCAGGGTGTGCCTGCTTGACGTAGATTTGCAGCTGCTGGTCCTGCAAAGCGTCAACAAAGAAATCGCGGTCAGGACCACAATCATCTCTTCCGCAGCCACAGGGTACAACCTCCTTACCAGCGCCTCCACATCCTGCGCCAGTTGTGACAGTGTCTCGCCACGCTCACAGTCCGCTTCTTCAAGGGGCCCGATATACCTCGGCCTGGTGGTGGTGCCCGAAACGGCGTTTCAAAGCCTCTGCCACGCTGGTGTAAGAGGCCTGTTGGGATGCCGGCAGATGCCCCAACACTTCCACCGCGGGCCCCTTAGCGCTGTTACCAGCTGCAGGGCCTTCTTTTCCTGGCTCCAGCCTGGGCAGATGCAGCATTTCAATTGGGCAAAATATGCCTCCCAGGCCACCTCCCCGCCGTACTCAGCTGGCTTACGCCTCACAGAATGTCTGGAGGCCGAGGGGCTGCAGGGGGGAGAACGCGTGCCGTGAACTAACACACCGGGGGGGAGATGGGTGGGGAGGCAACGAGGCGGGTTGACCGGGTCCGAGTTTGACACCACCTATATCCAAGGGAGCGGTTCCGATGGTTCCCAGCCTTCTGCAGCGACCACTGGGTCCGACACGACGCTGCGAGGGCCCGGGGGTTTCCTGCCACGGACCCCAGCAGACCCCAGTAAATCCTGACACTCTGGCATCTGTTGCCAGAACCTCGTTCCTCCTTCTCTGCTTGCAACGTTCTACCTCATGACGCCGCCTTTCCGCCTTCACTTCCTCCCTCAGGTCCTGAACCTCGCCCTTCAGAGTCTGCACCTCCTCCATCAGTTCACTCTTCACGCTGTTGCAGGCCTTGTCGGTTTACTGCTGAGTTTCCATCTTCACAGATGCAAGATTGCTCTGTAGCCCCCTCACAAGTCGGCAGAACTGTTCCTGCCTTCCTTGCCTGCATCTCGACGAGATGTGCGCCTGCTCGTGTGCCCTCTGTGCCTGCTCTTCTGCCCTTTGTGCCATTTCCTCCCTCATACCGGCCAGCAGGCAGTGATCAGGTCCATCTGGCTCGGCTTCACCTCACTCGTGCCTGCCTCAGTCATAGCCTCCTCTCCTCATGGCTGCCGCCATCTTTGGACACATTGATAAATCGGCGCTCTCACTGATCAAATAATCACAAATCCCACTCCTGAACCATTTGTTACGACCGGCGCCTCGTTCTCTCTGCCACCAACACAGGCAGGCTAGGCAGACGGCGGTGCTATCACAGGGTCGTGAACACTGAACAGCTCCAGAGGCACCGAACACCACAGCGTCCCCAGAACACCAGGAGGAGGAAACGCCAAGTGGCGAGGCAGGGCACGAAGTAAACACAAAATGACAGTCTTTCCTTTATTTACACAAGTTATTTACCCGTACACTTTTCTTAGGCACAATACAGGGGGAAACAGCATGTCACACAGCACAATACGCTTATAACAGGGCAAACAGGTTTATCAGTCACAGGCACACACAGGTCTTCACAGGAGCAGCCCAAATCGTCTCTCGGGTTGTTCCTCCGCTCCTCCGCTCACAGCACTGGTCATGTTTGCCCAGGTCCCTTCATGTTAACACATGCCCAGGTCATCCTTTCATGTTAACACATGTTCGCACAGAGACAACCACTGGCGTAGCAATATATATATTTTATATATATATATATTAATATATATTTATATATATTTATATATAATATAATAATTTATTTTATATATATATATAATATATATATATATATATATTATATATATATATATATACTTATTATATAACTATCTATCTATCTATATTCTATTACTCTATTATTTCATTATGCATATATATTATTATATATTTTTATATATATATAAAATATATAATATATATGTTATTTCTGTTATGTTATGTGTTGGTGTATTTGTATTGTATATATATATATATATATATGTTTTTATTTGTTTTTTTGTATTGTGTTTTTTTTATATTATATATATTTTTTGTTTTTTGTTTTTTTTTTTTATTATATGTATAATATTATATATCATATATACAATATATATACATTCTATAATACATATAAATTAATATATATATATATATATATATATTATACACATATATTATATATTTAATTATATAATATTATATATTAATAT
>NC_051420.1:32690593-32709928 GCF_015228065.2 Penaeus monodon | reverse complement strand
TTTTTGTCATTATTGTCATTATTATAATTATTATGTATTATTATTATTATATTATTATTTATTTTATTATTATTTTTATTATTATTTATTACAATTACATTAATTACTATAATATAACTATAATATATACTATAATCTATAACTTAACTATACTATATAACTATTTACTATACTATTACTATTATTATTATTATTATTATTACTATTATTATCTTTTGTTCATTATTATACATTATCATCATCACCATATTACTAATTATTATTATCATTATCAGTATTATCATTATTATCATTATTATTATTATTGTTATTATTACAATTACTACTGAATATTAATTATTATTATATATTATTATTAATTATTATTACTATTATTATTATTAATAAATTATATTATTATTATTAATCTTATTATTTCATTATCATTTCATTACATCTATCATCATCATCATCATCATCATCATCATCATCATCATCATCATCATCATCTCATCATCATCATATCATATCATTCATCATCATCATCATCGTCGTCGTCGTCGTCGTGTCCGTCGTCGTCGGGCGGTCGTCGTCGTCTCGTTCGTCGTCATCGTCATCGTCATGCGTCATCGTAAAATCGTCATCGTCATCGTTATTATATTATTTTTTTTTTTCATTATTATTATCATTATCATCATCATCACCATATTACTAGTTATTATTATTATAATTTTATTATGATTATTATTATTTATTATTACTATATTATTATTATTACTGTATTTATTTATTATTTTTGTATTTTATTATTATTATTTATATTATTATTATATATTATTATTACTGATATTATCTTATTATTATTATTATTATTCATTTATTATTTATTATTATTATTTTATTATCATTGATATCATAAATCACTATTATCTACATCATCATCACTCATCCTCATCATCATCATCACTCATTCATTATTATCATTATTATTATCGTTATTGTTATTATTGTTGTTGTTGTTGTTGTTGTTGTTGTTACAATTAATATTAATTTCTTTTTAAACACATACACACACTCAAAAACACACACGATATTATATATATATATATATATATATATATATATATATATATATATATATATATATTATATATATCATAATTATATATTATATATATATACTATATATATCATTATATATATATATATATTCTCTCATTTTATCCGGGCTTGGGACCACACTACTTTTTGGGCTGGTTTTGCCACCCGTGCTAGGTGGCAATCGAGTAAAGTTCCTTGCCCAAGGGAACAACGCTCGTCGGTGCCCTCGAAACCCTCGTGGGGTTTTGTGTGTGTGTGTAGGGGAATTATATATTATATATATTATATATTATATTATATTATTTTATATATATATATATTATATTATATATATAATATAAATATTTAATTTTATATTATAAATATTATATATAATATATATATATAATATATATTTTAAAATATATATCCCATACACACACAATCACACACACCCACACACACAAATATATAATATATTTATATATATATATATTATATATATATATATATATATATATATATATAAAATATATATATGTAGAATTAGATAGTTAGGATGATAGATAGATAGATAGGATAGATAGATAGAAATAAAATTTTATATAATATATTATAAATTATAAATTATATAATATTAAATTTTATAAAAATATATAAATATATTACATATAGATATATATTTTCATATAATATTTAATATTTTATAATATTATTTATAAAATATTTATATTATATTATAGTATATATACCCCATATATATCACATATCATTATATATATATAATTTATATATATATATATATATTTTAATATATATATATATATATATATTATATATATATATATATATAATATATATATAATATATATTTTATTATATTATATATAATTATATATAAATAATAAATTAATACCCCCAAACCCCACCACACACCCCACCCCATAAAATGATAAATTTTTAAAAAAAATTTTAAACCCTCTTTTTTTGTAATATATAATATATATATATATATAAATTATTAATAATATAAAAAAATATATTATATATATATTTATTATAATATTATATATATAATATATAATAATATAATTAATATTAATAAATATATATATATATACCCCATAAAACCCCTTTTAAAACAAAACCCAAAAAAAATATATATATATATTATATATTATTTATTATAAAATTTAAAATATATATATATATATAATATTTATATTATATAATAATAGATAAAATAAAAATAATATAATATAATAGAAATTTTATTATATATATGTATATATAAAATATAAATAAATATATATAAAATTATTTTTAAAAAAAATCTTTAAAAAAAATTATTATTAATTTATAATTATATATAAAATTTTATAAATTTTTTAAAATATTATATTATTATTAAATTATTATTTTTTTTTTTTTTTTTTTTTATTTGTTTTTTTTGTTTCCCCATATAATTTTTAATATATATATAATTTTAAAATATAATTTATATATATATATAAAAAGATATTAATATATATTTTAAATATTTTAAAATAAAAAAATATATATATATAAATATTAAAATTTTATAATATTTTTAAAAAATACTTTCCCCAACCCAACCACCACACAACCCCCCCACCCTTTATTTAATATTATAAACATAATATTTAAAAATTTTATAATTTTTAAATAATATAAAATATTTTTTTATATAAACAAAATATATTTTAAATAATATAAAAAAAAATTTAAAAAATTAAGCTAAAAAAACCCCTTTTAAATTTTGTTTTAAAAAAAAAGTTATTTTAATAATATTATATATATAATATATATTATATATATTTTATAATATAAAATATATTTTTATTTTTATGTTGAAAAGAATATTATTAATTTATATTAATATAAAAATTTAAAATTATTTTATATTTTATATATTATTTTAATTATTCTTTTTTTTTTTTTTTTTTTTTTTTTTTTATATATTTTATAATATATAAATTAATATATATATATATATATATATTAAAATAATATATTTTATATATTTTTATATATTTATATTTATATATATATATAATATATATATATATATATTATTATAATATATATATAATTTTAAAAAAATATTTTTAAAAGGTAGGAGACGAAAAGGGGGGGAGGGGGGGTATTTTAAAAAATTTTGGGTAATAAAAATAAGATAGGGTTAAAACCATTTTTGGTATTTTTGTATTTTTAAGAAAAATAAAAAATATTTATATATAAGAATAGGGAGGGGGGGTTTTTGGGGAAATAATAAAACCCAAAAAAAATAAATTTAAATAGTAACAACAAGGGATTAAAAAAAAAAAAAAAATTATTTTTAATAATTTAATATTAAAATTTTAAAATTCATTTTAATATTAATAAATATATATATATATATAATATATATTATATATAATTAATATAATTACATATATATAATTTTATTTTATAATATATTATTTTATAATAATATATATATATATATATATATATAATATTAACTAAATTAACAGTAAAAAAACACATATAAAATTTTTTTTTATATTTTGGTGTGTGTTGTGTGTGTTTGTGTGGTCTGTCTGTAGGTGAGTTTGTAGTTGGGTGTGGTGTGTGTGGGGTGTGTGTGTTTTTGGGGTGTGGGGTGTGTGTGTGGTGTTTTGTGTGTGTGTTTTTGTGTTTTTTGTTTTAAATATTCATTTAAATATATTATATTAATTAATATAGTTATATATATATTAATATAATAATATTATATATAATTAATTTTATTATATTATAAAAAATATTATATATATATAAAAAAAAAAAAAAAAAACAAAACACACAACAAAAAAAAAAAACAATAATATAAATATATATATATATTAATATATATATAAAATTATATATATATATATTTTTTATATATATATAATATATATACATATAATACGTATTTGCATATTATATAATATATATATATTTTTATATATATAAAAAATATATATATATATGATTATATTATGATATAATTATTATATGTATAAAATTATATATATATTATTATAATATATAAAATTATATTAATATATATATTTTTTATATATATTATATATATATATTATAGTTGGAATATATTATATTTATTATAATTTATATATTATAATATATATTATATATAATATATATATTATATATATATATATATATTAAAATTTTTTTTTTCTTTTTTTTTGTTTTTTTCTCTTTCTTCTTTTTTTTTTTTTTTTATATATTATTATATTTATTATATATTTTTATATATATATATTTTATTTTTATATATATTATAATAATATATATTTTTATATAAAAATTAAAAAATAATTTTATAATATATTATTAATTAAAAATTATATATATATTATATATATAAATATAATATATTTTAATTATCAAAATATATATTATATATATATAATAAAATTATTATTTATATTATATAATATATATAATTAAAAATTTTATATATTATATATAATATATATATATATAATAATAAATATATTTTTATATATATATATAAAATATTATATATTTTTTGTAGGGTGTGTGTGTGTGTTTATCCCTGTTTTTGTTTTTAATACTTCAAAATTTTTATAAATTTATTATTTTATATTATTATATTATATATATTGGTTTTTGGGTGTGTGTGGTGGTGTGTGTTTGTGTGGGTGTGTGGGTGTGTGTGTGTGGTGGTGTGGGGCATATTTATACATGTATAGCCCTTTAATAAATACTATATTTTTTTTTATATATATATATAAATATATAAATATATTATACAATATATATATATATATAAAATATATATTTTATATCCACCACACATACACCACCACACACCCCACACACACCACCCCCCCAAAAAACCCACCCCCACACCACCCACACACACACTATATATATATATATATATTTATATATATATATTTTATAATAATATCTTTTTCCTTTAAAATTGATATATATAAAAACATTACATATAAAATTTATTGGGGGGTATATTATATAACACAACACACACCACCCCACCCACACACCCACCCCCACACACCCCACACAAAATTATATATATTATATAATATATATAAAATTTTAAAATATTAAAATTTTTAATTTAATTGTTATATTATATATAATATAAAATTTTTTTAAATTTTAAAATTATTAAAATAAATAATTTTATATATGTATTTTTATATCTTCTTTTTAACGGTATTTTCATGTCGAGCCGCCGGTCAAGCATGATATTTAAATTTGTGTTTTCATTTTGGATGCTCTTGGGAGGAGTACTTTGGTAGGGTCCCCATTTCCCTTTCCACGGAGAGGCCGGGTTCCCTTTTGGTAACATTTTCTATTTTTCCGGGCCCGAGACCGCACTGCTTTGGGGGTTGGCACCCAGGGGGGCAAGAGGAATTTTTTCCCAAGGGAAAACCCCCGGGGGGGGGGTTTTTTTTTTGGGGGGGGGGGCCAAAAAAAAACCCCGGCGCTTTATAAAAGTAAAAATTATATATATTATATTTTATTAAATAATTATTATATATTTTATTATATAATAAATATATTATAAAAAAATAATTTAATTTTTATATATAATTATATTAAAATAAAAAAAAAAATAAAAAAAAAAAAAAAAAACAAACACACCCCCACAACACACACCAAACACCCCCAAAAAAAAAAAAAAAAAAAAAAAAAAAATAATTTTATGTGTTTTGTGTTTTTTTTTTTTTTTTTTTTTTTTTTTTTTTTAAAAAAAAAAAAAAAAAAAAAAAAATTTTGGGGTTTGGGTTTTGGGGGTGGGGGTTGGGTTTTTTTTGTGGTTTTTAAATAAAGCTAAAAACACCAAATTTTATAGGGGAGAGGTTTTAGAGGTAAAAAAAAAGGCAATAAAAAAGGCCCTGTGAACTTATGTGTTTGGAATTAAAACAAAAAAAGAACTTGGAAAATTTGGGAAAAATTCCCCTTTTTTTGAAAAAAAATATAAAGGCCTTTGGGTTTGATTCATCTTATTTGTGGGCACGATGAAGAATGAAAATAAGGTGGGACTGGAACAGTTAGTAGTTCCTATTAACCTGATTCACTTTATCATGTTGTCAGACCGGGACTGGTCACACTATACACAGTGTCCCTCCGTAAAAAAAAACCTTGTTCCTGATAAGACCAAGTGTCTAAAATAACCTGGATGTACTACGCATAGTAGATATTCGTATTTATATAAACTTCAACACATTCGATTAAAATAATAAAAAGAGAAAACACAAAACTTAGAAAAGCCAGTCCACCCATTATATTAATTATCTTACAATATATGACCTTGCCGATATTCCATGTCAACAGAAACAGAAAATCTGATAATATTTTTTCCAGTAGTATATACTGCTATTAGTGTAATCAAGAATGTAATTGTTGACTAATAAGACAGCAGATACTGTAACTAATATCGAGTAAAAAATAATTCATTGTCGACCATGATACAGCCTTGCCTACCGTACTATTCACATTGATTTTATACATTAGTTTTTTTTTTTTTTTAAACTTTCTGCTGTCCTGATATTTATGAATGGTATTACTGGTTCTCACTTTTTCTACTAGGGCGTAAATAATGTCTGAATGAGCTCCGTGTCTCCGTAAAATTATACCTAATATGATATGATAACCGTTAAGCAAAAAACTTCCAGTTTTTTGTTTTAGCATCATCTTTCCCTCCTTTCTAGCTGGTACGAAACACCAACATTGACACGCTGGGGTAATGGGGTCCCTGGACAGAATAGACTAGTGTGACTGTCCTTTTAGGTTAATGTTCGTAAAACTCCATTGGTGCCATGCTAATAATTAGTCAATCATTCTCGAGAATTTTCATCTTCCTTCATAAAGGGAAGTTTCCTGCTCTGTAAAGAGACCCTGGACTAGAATAGTGTGACCGGCCCTTTAGGGTAATGTACGTAAAGCTCCCCTGGGGTTATGCCCAAAAATTAGGGCAAACATTCTCGAGAATTGCAATGATATTGTTGAACCATTAACATCCTCCAGTCGAGGGGCACAGATATGTATTAACCCCTTCCAGAGCAGTTCCCCTAAAGAATATAAATGCTGTTACAGCTGCTGATCTGTAGTCGAGATATTTTCAAGGTTGGGTTTTCCCAAAAAAGATTCTTAATGACAGAATGACAAAGGCACACAGTTTAAAAAATTTATGGGCAAAACAAATTGTCTATTATCCATCAAAGGCAATTTACACGAGTCCTTATCGTGTATGTTGTAACGACATTGTTAAGAAATTTCATTCAGTCTTGATGGCTATGCTAAAGAAGTTGTGTCAAGGTAACCATATGATTAGGATAGGTACTTTTAGTGCTGTTTCTTTACAGAAAAATTTCCAATGATACACTCAATGATACATTTGAATTGTTGTATGGGACATAGGTTTTGTGGCTCGAAATCATTCTCCATGCCTTGTAGACTAAAGGTGAACTAGAGGAAGCCCTAAAGATATGCCCTTGATTTAAGATCTAGATTAGAAGATTCTGCCAGACTATCATCAGTTAATACTGTTGTTAACGGTAAGTTCTGTGAAAGATATTTTGACAAGCAAACCTAATCTCGTATACTTTCTTCTTCACACAAAAAACTAAAAATGCTTGGTAAGGTCCTTATCCTGTGTTGAAGCGACATGAAAATGGAGTAATTATTTGATTAAAACTTGTGGCAAAATTGAGCTTGAGCTTTAGCATGTTAACATTTGAAAGGTATGTCAGGCATGAAGAGAATTATAGTAATTAATTATTTAATAATTTAGTTTTATTCCGTTTGTTACAATGGATATTCTTGGTCTGACATGCTACTAAATTACCCCCTGTGTGCAGAAATGGCTAGGGAAAACCATCTACTGGTGGTGCAGAAATCGAATTGCAGGTCGCAGATTTCTAGACCCAAAGGTTGCTACCGGTGCACCATACAGCCCAAAACACAGAAGTCCCGAACCAAAACCCTGTCTGTCAGTATGTAATATTAAGATTTAGTTTGTGCCCAATGATGCTTTGTTTTTATTTCAATCCAGATGAAGCATTTGGAATAGACTTGAAATTAATTCACGGTTGTTCAGAAGGCCCTAAATGAAATTAATAAGCCGGTTTCTAGATGTCTTTTCAGATAACCCTGGTGATCTGATACCTTTTCTCTTGAAATTTACACCCTAACGGGAGCCACCTTGCCACGGTGGGGGGCTTCAGGTCCCAATGATCTGGTGAGCCGGGCCAGAGGGTTACACATATTGGGGGGTCACCAGTGAGGGGATGAGACAAAAAGGCTTCCAGGTTGCACCCACCCTTGGTTTGTTTCATCTTGAACCGGGAGAACTCCCCACGTGTGTTTGCCATGCATCCCATATTGCTAGGAGACAGGATTTCCCGAAGGTTGAACGATGATGCATGCAGCACCCTGCAACACTCCTCTTTGGTCCTCTATTCTGGTCAGACAAGTGGCTTGATCAATGCCCCGGTCAAGTCAATCGGCTGGTCAAATATGGCTAGGGTAAAGCAGGTACTGCCCATCGGCATCTCATAAGTCCTGAAACTGCCATCAGCACTGGGGGTCCTGACTGTATATTTCCTCATTGGTCAGATTTGTATGATTTCTAAAAATTTACAAAGAATTGGCTCTCTCTCTGATAACATATGCAATCCCCCAGCCAATCCTTCTGGAAATCACATGTTGTCACTCTGGAAACCCTTTCCGCTTCCACAGGGCCCAAAAAAGGGAACAAAATGTTTCCAGCGCTCCCAGACCAGGTAAGAAGGTATCTCATATCAGAATACTTTGTAGTAAAGACCATTGATGGTGTGTCCATCACGGATCTTGAAATTTTGAAGTGCATCACAATTAGTTGAGGTGTGTCAACGTGATCATCGGATCACCCACAGCAAGATGGTAGCCTGATATGAGTGTGTGTTCAGTGAGGTACAATGGTCATCCAGAGATGGCAATTGTTCAGGTGGGAGTTAGTTGTTATCACTGCAAAGAACCCATGAAGCTTCTTCAAAGCAGTGCATAAAGGGGCATGAGTTTAAAAAGAAATATTGGTAATAAGGGCAAGGAGAAAGTTAGTTTTCCCGAGGCACCAGATGAGAGTAACAATCTGTGTGCATTATGACCATTCCCGGGGCTCAAGTCTCATGCTCTTTCAAAACACTTAATCAGTGCAAGGGAATTGTTTTTTCCCGAGCCCTGACGAGGTATTCCAAGGAGAAATTGTTAGAGGAACTAAAGAAGTTCAAGATAGTGGCAGTAAAGCATTTTAAAAAAGAAATTTGATGAGGGGGAACAATCGACACCAGCTCTTCTTCTAACTTTTGAAACACTAGTCCTTCCAAAAACGGTTAAATTGGTATGGTACCACCTTATGTGCCCAACCCTATGTGGTGTTTCCATGCCAAGGTTATGGGCATAGAGCCAACTCTTGTCGTTTTAAAAAAAAGGGAAATACCAAGAATGTGTGTTGAGTGTGATACAACAGGTCATCCAGATGACAATTGTTCAGTGCAGTTAGCTGTTATTACTGCCAAGCCCATGAAGCTTCTTTCAAAGCATGTATAAGGTACAACTTTGGCAAGGAGAAAGTTTTCCAAAGGCAAAGCATCCTGCCTTATGCTGTTCGCACGATGCCCAGCCCTTTAAAATGAAGTTTCAGACCCAAAAACGGGCCTCGGGTTAGTTGTGCCACAGAAACAGAGTAGGAGTGAGGGGTATGTTGAGGAGATTCCTGCTCCCAGAGTAAGGTCTTTGGAGCCATCAGGCGAGGATCCAGGGGCCTCATAAGTGACAGCTCCAGCTGCCCACAAGGGGCCTCCACTGCTGGACAGAATGCCCGTGAGCCAAAGGCTCGGTCTGCTTTTTTGCCCAGGCAAAAGGGAAACCTGAGCCTGTCCAAAGAAAGCCTGTGGAAATAGTTCCACAAATAAGGGTCTTTTCCATAAGGCACCTATGAGGACTGGTAAGGGAAATTTTTAAAGGTTCAGGTTTGCCTTAACCATAGGTGCTGCCAAACCCGTTAGGAAAAAGGGAGCTTGTCAACCTGAAGTACTGGATACCCTGATTTAAAAGGAATTGGCAGGGAATTCATGCAAAATGGAGGATTTTCAACATGTGATAGCTCCATGTAACCCAGTTTGTAATGGCTAAAGAGATTATGATAAAGAAAATCATCCAATTTTCCTGAGAGGATTCCAAATTCAAGACCTTTGATAATGGACCTCATGGAGGAGTAACATAATGGTACGTCAAGATATTCCTTTCCAGACCATCCTCCTGCAGATGTGGATAGGTTGAAATGACTTTACACCGTTGCATCCATCCAAATTCCTTCACATAATTTCATCATAGATGATTTGGATGATTTGAGGTGAAGAGATGGAGACTTGAACATGAAGACTGGAATCTTTTGATCAATTGCAGTAAAACAGAGATCTGTGAATGATTTCCAGTGTGTTCAGGATGCTGTTGATCACTTCACATTTCGAATTCAATTTCGAGCAGAAGCATCCATTCCCAAGAGTAGCAGGCACTACTGTCGACCTCCAGTACCGTGGTCTGATGAATGCCATCAAGCTGTCAAAGCAAGAAAGAGACCTGAGGCGAGTGCTAAAGGAGGCTAGATAGACGTTGTGGAGACAGTATGTCTCTTCGACCCCTTAGCATGAGCAAAGGACAAGGTGTGCAAGATTTTCTGGAAAGAGCATATCACCACTTGCTCTGAAGACAGATGGCATAACCCTCACAGACAAAAAAGATAATGCAAATGTGCTTGTTTTATCATGGTAGAGATCTCCTTGGAGCATCTTACACTGCACCATATTCCACCCTTCGGGCTGAAAAGGAACCAATGTCATCTCTGCTGTATGACTGCCTCAGGAAGTGACGATATTCCATACCAAATACATACATCTCACTTATCTAAGAACACCCAAAAGTTCCTGTTGGACCTATTCAACAGGAAGGTCACAGTGTCATCTACATGGCAAGGATGCTTCCATACCCGGGAATTATAGACCAGTTTCCTCTCACCAGCTGCATCTGCAAGCTGATGGAGAAAATGGTAAACTTCAGGTTGACATGGTTACTAGAAAAAAAAACATTATGACCACATATCATATGGGTTTAGAAATTTGAGATCTACCACAGATACACTTGTGAGGATGGAGATTGCTATACAGAACTCCTTTGCACAGTGTTAGCAGTCTTTGACCTGAAAAGGCTTACATGGCATGGAAACATGGCATACTCATGAAGCTGTATGACATTGGTTTAAGAGGAACAATACTTACCTTCATACAAAACTTCTTTGCTGATAAGAAGTTTAGAGTGCGGGTTAATGACATTGCAAAGGTCGTTCCAAGGGCTGATCTTATGGTAGCTGATCCTATGGTAGAAAAATGAGGAATCTTGTTGAAGATCTCAATTTAAATCTCACCAAGGTTCTAGCTGTTGGAACTGCCCCAGTTTCCTCCCTTGGACCACGTTGAGCTGGATTTGGTTGGAATAGGAAGAGGGAAGATTCAAAGCAAAGGTCCAGGCATCTTTCAACACACTTCTAAGTATTAAGTCCAGATGCAATATATACAGATGTTTTCGAAGATTGCATTGACAGTCTTTCTTCGACAGCATCAATCTTCACTGCAGAGTTACATGCCATCCTTGCAGCATTTGAGATGATTAGAGATCATTCGAACTCAAGACTTTAACTCATCACATCCAGTATTAAGGGAGGTTCAAGCATATAAAAAGATGACTGTGTTGGGTGCCAGCACATGTTGGTATCAATGGGAATGAGCGAGCTGATTGGAAGGCCAAGGCAACCCTGTGATGCTCGTTCTCCTCTCCCACACGCCGACTTGAAACCCAGCATCAGGAGTTGTTTTTGTGATAAACGAAGAGAGTAATGAAGGCATACTCCTAGAAACAAATTACAAGAGATTAGAGATGACCTTGGCAGTTGCGTGACCAGCATCCATCTCAATCGACAAGTAGAAGTTGTGTTAACAAGACTGAGAATCGGGCACACAACACTGACTCACGGGCCGATGATGGCTAAAAGTGAAATACTTTGTGAGGGATGCCAAGAGACTTTTAACGGTCACATATGTAGTGGAAGGATATGCAGCATTCCCAGACTAAAGAAGTATGTACTTGTCTCCCCCATATACACTGAAAAATGTATTGGGGAGGATTGCGACATAGATGGTTTTATTAGTTTCCTAAGAGACTAATATTTTTAATAAAATTTAAACATGTATAATATTTCTGCAATAATTTTATACATTTGGCGCATAATATTTATGCCTCGGTTTTTAATATAATATTTATTGTTATTTATATTTATTTATGAGACATTTATTGATAGATTTTTAAAGTTTTAAATATTTGAGCATTTGAACTGTTTGAGGCGGCAGATAACTTTAAGTAATCAATTAATCAGTCATGAAATGCAACTGACTACTGATGTCCTTGCACATCATAAGCATTATCCTGTGCCTCTTCATCTGCACAAATACTATGAGAATGAAGCCGATCGTCAGCGTTGTGAAGGGTTGGTGTTATTTCACTACTTTAAAAGCACAGCAAGCACGAATTTGCGAAAGATGAATTAGTTTTAGGTGAACTGATGAATATATCCAATGCTAATAACTATGTAATTGCCAGTTTTGATGTCTCTAACTTATTTGCAAATGTCCCACAAGATGAAACTATCAATTAATATGGATCCTTTTTTTTTTACAATAAACTAGAAATTCAGGGTTTTAATAAAGTCATTTTCAAGAAACTTTTGGATATTGCTAAGGGCAATCTTTTTTATTTCAATGAAAAACTATATTAACAAATTGAAGGGGTGGCACTGGGGAGTCCACTAGCCCCTACTCTTGCCAATATTTGTATGTAGATGATACCTTACTGCTATTTACAAATTAAGTTTAGTCCAATGGTTTTCTACCTTTTATAGATATTAACATAACAATTCTTTCATTTCATCTGGCCTCAATACAAAATTCAATTCTTATATCCCTACAAAATATAAAAGTAACCTAGTCTTAATCTTAATATATAGAACATTCAAAATACCAAAGAAGTTATTTTTTATTTTTCACCATGTGCTTAAATTTATTGTCAACATCCTTAAGATGAATGGTTTTCCCCCTAAATTTCATTTATAACATCAAGAAAACTTTGAATAAACTATTATCTCCAGAATCACTCCCTCATCATACCATATATAGACTCCGTAAGTCACAATTCGGAAGGAAATTGCTTGGATTCAATAATTATAGTACAGTAATAAATTATAAATCATTATAATAAGTTATAATCATTTACGCAACTACTATGACTATTGGTAACGTTTTTTAAGTTTAAAGATAAAATCCCTAAACTTCAATGTTCTTCCATTGTATATAAGTTCTCGTGTGATAGTTGTAATGCTGTCTATGTGGGAAAACATCCCGCAATATGTTTATGTGTCTGGAAGAACTTCTCCTGTAGAAATAGAGTAAAAACTTTCAAACCCAATAAGTCCTCATTCAGAAGTCATTATTTGGAAGAAAATCATCCTTTTTCCTCCCAATCAGATTGGGATTTAAACATTCTAGAAAGCTGGAAATTGAAACCTAACCTTAACTATTACCTTTCCTCCATTGTAACAGAAATCTTAGAATAGTTTACTCTTTCAATTTTGGATAGACCGTTGCGTTTTTATTCTATAAACGCCCAGATACTCTCCTTCCTCCATGAAGCTCAGACGGTGGACTACCTATTTCCTGGGTTTATGTTATATAACAATTATATTACAATTCATTCATTAGCATCTTTAGGTTCTCAATATATATTTCAACTTGTATAATACAATGTAAATATCCTGTTTTGACCTAAGTCGGCAGGGAAGTTTCCTTATATGTTTTCTTTTTTATATGCATTTGTCGTACATTACGATATAATATTGCATCTAATGAAAATTAAGATGTCTTGATTTTGATTGCCTTTTTATCATCAATTTATTTACTCCATTTCACCTTTATTTTATATATTCCTATAATGATTCTTGTCAAGTTACATAACACTGCATGAAAATGTTATTTTAGATTTAAAGTCTCCTGTAGATTCAACTCATCCGTGGTTTCCTTGGTTTATATATTAAGTTTATTATAATGATACATGATCTCTTTGATTCACTGTATTGATATATTGTATAATCCTTGACTTATTCATGATCTCACGATATATAAATATTTTGTATATTAGTATGTTTAAACCAAAGAATAATATTTTGAATCCTCTTTACAATTATTGCACACTGAAGACTGTATGTTTTGAAGATTAAAAGAAAGAACTTACAATGGTTTTGTTAACACTGGTCCTAAAATTTATTTTTCCACACTGGAAACTCCACAGCCGCTACTATTATCCTCTCTCTCTCTCTCACTCACTCTCTCTCTCTCTTATATCCTTCTCTGAAATCCGCATTCTATCTATTCCACTATCTTATGTCTCTTCTACCTTTCTTTCGTTTTCTCATACTATCATACCTTCCTCGTTCACCTCTTTCGTTCAACTTCAACCTTCCTTTTTACCTTTTTATTTCTCGTTCATTTATTTCGTTTAATTTCTTCTCATTCCCCCCTTTCTTCATGCTCTATGTTCTATTCTTCTTTTCTTCGGTAATCTCTTACACATCTTTGATTTCCATCTGTAGATTTGCCTATATTTCTCTTGCAGTGTACGGACATGTGTAGTCCCCAGGGGGCCCCACCTACCAAGAAGGGTGCCTTAAGGGCCAGGGTCCCTCCCCATGAAGGTCAGTGGGCATCTGTAGGGTAAGCCCACCCCCTGCTGTCAAATCGTATTTGGATTAGATAAGCGAGATCTCAGTGCAAAGTCCAGGGAGAAAAGGGCAAGGATAGGCTAGCTTAAGAACAACACAAGATGTAGGAGGAGGGGAAAATGAAAAGAAAATATGTAGCAGAAGACATAAGAATAAGTAGAAGAACCACGAGGCTGTATGTGATATGTGTTGTATGTATAGATGCAATCTTGCAGGGTCCAGCTCCAGTCTTTAATTAACACTGCCACTTCGGCTCAATACTTAGCTTTTCCCGTCCTTTCAAATTTCTGAGCTGGAGCTGTCGGCCACGTAGTATCAGTTCCTTACAGTATAAGTAAAAATGCCAGGATGGAGGAAAAAAACGCCTCGTGGTGCAGTAGAACAACGAATGAACAGTTTTTCAAACTTCATAAAATGGCTATATAAATGGTTATAAAATGGCTATGAAATGGCAATACAAATAATAGAATAGAACAAATATGTTATTACGAGCGGAAAACAATAGATAAGATACATAAAATAGACAAAATACATAAAACGTACTACATTTACACACCGACAATCGGCAAGCGCAACCGTACACACGCCCACGTAAACACCGCACGTAAGCCACGTAGACACGTGTCTTGACATGCGTATGCAGACAAGCAAGTATACAGCTCATACATACACACCCACATATACATAGCGCACGGACAGCGGGCGCACGTAATTCGACACGCGTTCACTCAATCACGCACACATATACGCACACCAACATACTTAAATATACCGACACATATAAACACGTACTCGTACATAGACTTATGCTTTCACACACACACACAAATGCTGTGCACGCAATGAGAGCGCATACACACACGAAATACACAGAGCGAGCATCATCTGAAAGGGGGGCGTGGGGGGGGTGCTGAGTACAGTATGTCACGCTACATTCTTCTTATTATTTTTTTCTAAAGATTAAAGTTCTCATACCTACCCCCTACCCCGGAATACCTACCTGTTCCCTCGATACCCTGGTCCCGAAACCTGATCCGAACCTGGGTGCTCCAGCGGGCGGCGCTCAAACGTGTTGAAGATGATTCCCGCCCACACAAACAACACGGCTACATTTGATTACTGCCAAGCCATGATGCTGTATGAAAATGTTAATTAAACTATTATAATTACTATTTCATGAGTTTTCTTCTTCGAGCTCGTACTCTTGGGTGGCGAATAAGCCAGGTGAAGCTTCGTATTTTACGAGATTTTATCGGCCTTATCCAATGTATGAAGGTCTTCTTAAAGATAGATGTGAGACCAAGTGTTATTCATTTTTAATATATTTCATTTACTTTAGATATATTTTCATAACAATAAACCCATCCACGTATTTTAGAATTTACCACTTATTTTACGTTATTTAAGACTTTTTACTTTCTTTTAAAATATCTTTAGTGTTAATCTTACTGATAATCATTTATTCATTTCAGAAACTCATTTTATGATAACTGTGAATATTTTTTCCCCTTTATACTTACGACCTACCACGTCACTTACATAATCATTGAGTTTATTAATTAATGAAGTTCACAGAGGATGACTATATGTATTGTTAAAAGATTTTAATTTATTCTGGTTGTTATACTAGATAAGATTTCTTGCTCTCGGAGTTCTATAAACGGTATTTTTACTGTACTGTTACTCTGTTTTTTTATGTATTTTATAGTAAGTCTTGCACCTGCGTTCTTTATCTATTTATTGTTTGTTACATAATCTATTCACAAATAATTGTATACTGTTCTCTGTTGAAATAACTGGTCACGATGACGTGCGCTTCGGTGTCTGTCTAGATTACCCTTTCACCGTGGCGTTGCTGGTTGTGTCTGTACCGTCTTTACATGCCAGTTAGGAATTACTGGACGTGTATACCAAATGCTTACAATCAGAGGTTTACTTTATACTTACCAGCACCAGTCAGAGATGCCCTCGTAATTTTAACCGAGTCCCTGGACTTTTACTGTAAACTCGTCCCTTCAGGACGAGGATTTCGTGTTTTACTCATTATCTATATATTTACCAATTCTCTACCAGTGCTTTGTTAGTTTGTTTTTTGTCATCCATTCATGCAGGAGTCAAGAGCATTCAAAACCAGACTCATTTCTTAAGGGACATGTACCAGGGGCATTCTCTTCACAGGGGAAGTGAACGGACCCCCTCCCTCATTTTTTCGGCTCTAAGCCACCAGCCGCCGCTTGGTATATGTATATATATGTATATATATATATATATATATATATATATATATATATATATATACATATATAAATATATGCATATATGTATAGACACATACACATACATGTGTGTATGTATATATATATATATACATTGTACATATATGTATATATGCACACACACATATATATGTATATATGTATATCTATCTCTATATGCGTGTGCTTGCGTGCGCATGCATAATAATAGCTCGTGTGGAATTCATGTCGAACAAATTGCAAGTAGAACAATGAAGGTACAACGAAGGGCATATTCGTGTGTTTCCTTGTATTTCCCTTCGTCGTTCTACTTGCAAACAATGATAACTAAAATCATAGTCAGTGGAAGCCATGTTCGGGGAGAATGTGGGTGGTAATTATATCGTTGTCATGGGTTCCGTGCAACATTTCTTTCTATTCTACTGTTTCCAAAATGACAGATTATTACCAAATTTTGTCCTCGCAGAACATAAGTTAGGAAGATGCTTTTTTTCTTTTGCCAAAGAACCTTTAATTACTAAGTTTCGTTATTCACCTCAACGCAACGGGTCATAGAAGATAATGTTTCATTGAATTGTAACGTGATAGTTGTATTATTGCCAAAACATACCTGGTCTTTTCTTCACCTTGATCATTTTCCATAAACGATGTAGATTTCGTCAATTCTCAGTCATTATGCTAGGTCACCGGTTTTTGCTTCCATCCATCCGCCCATAAACCCTATATGAATACACACACCACACACACAAAACAAAACACCCACACACACACACACACACACGCACGCACACACACGCACACACACACACGCGCACGTTCGCAGAAACATGAATATAAACATACACAAGTTCATATACACATAAACACACATACACTTGCACATAAAAATGTGGTAGAAAAGCCCACACTACAAAAACTAGATACAAATGCACACACACACAAACACACACACTCACACACACGCACGCACACAATCTGAGTTCGAGTACTGACTGGTGTGCTGTTCTCCTGGACAAGGAGCATCACCTTAATTGCCTAATCGTATGAATCGTGTGTATGACTGTATATGTGTCTGTGTATGTGATGCACTATGTATGTAAATTATATGTGAATATAAGATATATATGAAAACTAATGTATGAAAATAAATCAGAGATAAATACAATAGATAGAGCAAGAGGCAAGAAGAAAAATGCAAAGAAAATATAGTAAAAACATCATCATAATAATAGCAGAATGAAAATAAAGAAATTGAAAACTAAATAATACTATGAAAGCATAAATTACGTAACATTTGTGAATGACAGACAATACGATAACACACACACACACACACACAGACACACACACACACACACAAGCACACACACACACACACACTCAATACAAATACGGACACAAGCGAAAAATAGATTAATAAAAATGGAGAATGAAAGGGATATTAATACAAAAACAAGGTGAAAATAGAAATAAGAAAAAAATTGAGATAGAGAAACATAGATATATGAAAGCAAAATAGAGAGACAGAGCGAGAAGGAATATTGAGGAAAATCGATAGATGATAATATATGAAAGTAAATTAAAGATAAATAGATAAAGCGAGAAGCAAAGAAAAAAATGCAAAAAATGCAGTCATAATAGCCGAAATATAAATAATACTATGAAAGCATAAATTACGTAACAATTCGTGAATAACAGATAATGCAATAACAAACTCACATACAACCAAATGTGTGTGCGCCCCACACCATATTCAGTACAAATCCAAACAAATAGTTGACAAAAAATAGAAAATAAAATGGATAATAATAGCAAAATAAGGTGAAAATAGAAATAAGAAAATCAGGGAAATTTTAGAGATAGAGAGAAATAGAAATACGACATATGATAGCAAGTCAGATATAAATAGATAAAGCGAGGAGAAAAAATGTAGTAATTCAGTGACGCAACAAGGCTAAGATCAAATGTTTGAAATGGTTAAAAGTATTTTTAAGTTTATCATAGATCTTAAAGAAATCCACAAACATTAATTGTAAAATTTTGAGAATTAAACAGCATGAAGTAAAGAAAAAAAAAAATTAAAACCCCTAAATAAAAAAAAAACAAAAA
>NC_051420.1:32666049-32690493 GCF_015228065.2 Penaeus monodon | reverse complement strand
TTTTAAAGTTGTCACCCCACTTTTTTTGTTTTTTGTTGTTTTGTTTTGTTTATTTTGGGGGGTAAATTAAATTTAAATGCATTTATGAAAAATAATAAAAGGTATTTATTTAAAATATTTGAAATTTTCCGTTTTACCCTATATTACCCAAATCTAAAAATTTTATCCTGATTTGTTTTAAGGCACCTGGAGCATTGGTTGTACGGGAAATCTTCCAAAAAGATAAAGGAAAAAATAATTTTGTTAAAACTCAACATTACATACAAAGAATTAAAACAAAAAAAAAAACATTTTCCAATTCAAGGCATGAAAGGTTTAAACTAAAAATTGATGGACAAATAGGAGTCCCAAAGGTAGTGTCTGGACTTTGGGTAGAAAAAAACCTACATGAAAATAAATGGGAACAATTTACAAACCAAGGGGGACACATTTGTTCTATGGCAATATGTGTGGGCCAAATGCCCCCAAAAACAATGTATAATAAAACGAAATGTAAAAAAAAAAAAAAAAAAATTTGAGTCGAAAAAAATCGGCAATATTTTTTATAACTGGCAAACTCTTTCAGTTCTCAATTTTGTCGGGGGACAGGCCCGGCAGCCAAGGGGTATACGCGGTAAATTTCGAAATGTTGACAGCCGTAAATGTGCGTAAATGATTTTTTTTTCTTTTCTCTCCTCTCTCTCTCCTCTCCTCTCTATCCTTCCTTCTCCCCTTCTCTCTTCTAATATATATATATTATTATATATATATATATAAATATATAATATAATTAAAATATATACATTTATATATACATTATAATATGTAAAAAAAAATATAATATATATTATATAATTACCATATATATTATATAATATATATATATTAAATATATATTAATATATATTATAAATATTATAGACACCCCCAACATATATAAATATTCAAATTTGTATATAGATTACATACCAAATTTTATATGTGGTGTGCGTATAAAGGCGGGTACATAATTAGGGTTAGGGTAATTAATAAAAAACTTTAAAAAACAGATATTGAGGCGGCGGGGATATTATTTCGAAATTGTTTATCAATTTAAACCCGATTTAAAAAATTGTAAGGTATTGGGAACATCCCATCCCCAAAAATAACTACAACTCGAAAGTCGGTGAGGACATGGGGCTTGGATTATTGTGAATGGTCCCTCAGGTTTTGAGGGGGGAACCCATTGTTGTTTCTCATCAATCGATCCCAAAGTAAATTCCCCATGAGGGGTACAACCTACCCCTCCATTTATAAAGAAAAAGGTTGTTTTGACCCAGGGTTCAGGGTTTGGTGGGGGTAAAACGATATTGTTGATAGTACAAAAGAAGTTATAAATATTACCCGATATATTTTATATTTCGTCCATAATCATTAAAGCGTTTTAATCATTAATTTATTACTAACGAAAAAACAGGGTTGAATCGTTGCTCACATTTTTAATTTAAAATGTAATGGAAATACAAAATTCCCCTTATTGACAAAACCGTTTAAATAATGCCTTTCTTTTGGGTTTCAATGAATAAAAAAATAAACAGTAATGTAGAATTTTGCATTTAAAACATCCCAATTTCACGTTTTTACACTCGTCCACTGTTAACTAATGGTAATGGGACCAAGTTGGGGGGGGGGCCTAAAATGCATTAACAGTGACCCCACTATGGCATTGGTTTACCGGGGAGCGAATTTTTTGGACTTTTAAAAAGAAGCTTTTAGCTAAGGTTCTATAAAAGGGGGACCTTTTACAGCTCTAATTTTTTTTTAAAAGGAATCATTTTGTAAAGTTGGGGCATTTGTGGCAAGGGGAAATTAGATACGATGGAAAATAGGTTTTTCCCCTTTTTTTTTCAGTGTAAACAGAAAAAAAAAAAAAAACCCCAAAAAAACAAAAGAAAAAAAAGAAATGTAATTTAAAAACGGTATCTTAATGGAAAAAAACACCTTGGTTTATAAAGCCAAAAATTTCACACCGAGTGAGAACTTTGCGCTTTCCTAAAAGGGGTGTATCTGAGGCCAATGTTTAACTCTCAGAAAATATTCGAGGAAAAATTTGGGGGATAGGGCCCTCTTAATACCGGGGGTTTGGGACTGGCGGTCCTTTACCAGTGAAGTATTTAAATTTAGGTGGGTTAATAACTTCGGGGGCCTTCTCGGAAGGCCCGACGGAAAAAGGTTCGTTGGAATCCCGGGACGAGGAAGTTAATTTTGGGGGGAGGGAAATTTAATCGTGGGGCCGAAAAAGCTTTTTAGAGGGTTTTTTGGGGTATTTGGTGCGTTTTGAGCGGGGCAAAAAAAAAAAAAACTTTCTATTTTCCCCCAAAAGTGTGGAAAAACAGAAAAAGCAAAAACTCTATCGAAAATTTATTCACAGAGCACATAGCTCCCGGAACCAACTTATTACATGAGATCAGCGGGGGGGGGGCTTCCCACCCCTTCTCAAAAAATTTTGGGCTACAAAACCATCAGACCGGGGGAAAACCAACTCGGGTGGAATTTTGGGGTCCCCCGTTAATAAAAAAAGTCCACCCAACCAAAAAAATTTTAGAGGCGCCTCTGGAGCCACAATAAAAAAGCTGGGAGAAAACGGCCTGGGAAAGGCTCAACAAAAATATTGAGAACAATATTTTGCGCGTTAGCCTTTTGCGCAAGGTACAAAACCCAAAAAGGGGCGTCTTCTGAAACATTTTTTTTCGGGCCGCTTGCACAGCTTTATCCCCCCCCACCACAGTAAATCGGGTAAGTTCTTAAAACTTGTTTTTTTGTATAAAAACTTACCGTTTTTTCATTAAAAACCCCATCGTTTGTCGCTATTTTGCCGTTACTTTACGTGACCGTTTTCCTTATTTTTTGCATTATGTGAACCTTTGGGTGTGGGTTGTTGTGGCTTTTTAATATAAATGGAGATGGTTTTCATACTTTTTTACCTGATAAGTACAATTGTGGAAAAATGGAAACTGTTGCGTTTAAACACTGTGTTTTAATGTTATTTTATACATAATAGGGATTATGCGGGCTAAAGTAAATTTTCTTTTAGCCGATAGAAAATTTTTGCTTTTATTGGGGCTATGGGTCTTTTTTTGAAGTTTTAACAACCAGAGGGGAAAAGGCTCTCAGGGCCTCACGTTTTTGAGCAGCAATATCGCACCCTTTTTTCATGGTTTTTGTGCAGCATTTTTTAAAATTGCCGATCAGAAAAAACGGGGTTTTAATCCCACAACCTGCTACATATCTCTACAAAATTTGGAGAGACTGGCGTGGTCTCTTAGATATATGAAATAATGTTAGTTTTTTCCCCAAACATTTTAGGGAAAATGGAAAATATGAAGGCATAAATCGGAAATTTTTTATTTAAAAACATTTGGTCCCTATTATTATTGCGGTATTAACTTTTTGGAAACCTGGCCTGGCCCAATTCTTTTTTCATTTTTAAAACAAATAACATATTTAAACGGGTTATAATAGGTTAATGCACTATTTTAGTTGGGTGTGGGTGGTATATATTATATATTATATATTATATATATATATATATATATTTTATAATATTTTAATTAATATATTAATATATATATTTATATTATAAAAAAAATTTTTACATCCCACCAATATTACACTCACTCTAACGTACAATATTATAAAAAATGTTATCGCCACAAAAAAAATTTGTGTTAATTGACAGTTTACTAGGGAAAATTTTCCGGTGGTTTGTGCTTAAGAAAAAACGAAGCTTAACCAATGAAAAACTTCAGTGACGTCACTTTTTGTTGACCAATCATAATGGGTAACATTTGTGGTAACCATTACTCTTGTTGGGGGGACAAAAACGTTTTCAGTCGTCTGTGTTCCCGTTGCTAAGGAAGAAAGTATTTTTTTTGGGGACGGCTGATTTTTTCTTTTCAGGGTTGCAAGATGAAGCTTTTTACTGCTGTAAATAAACTTTCACGTTTTGCGACAAAAAAAGGTGGCATACAAGGTTGGCGCGTCTTTTAAAAAGGGTTAAAGTCGGGCAAAAAGCAAAATATTTGGGGAAACCGGTAAAATTCTTGGGGTAATATGGTAATGTAAAAACTATGGTTATTAACTACTGTAGTTTGTTACAAGGTAAAATAGAAAATATAAATCATACCATCATACAAAAATTATTACTTACATATGCTTTTGCCACTGGGGTTTTTGAATAAAAACTTGTTTTTTTGCTTAGGGGTAGGTTATTCACATAGTAACGAGTATATTTTTCCAAATGTATCAGATGAAAATGAAAAATATTTCAAATAGTTTTTTTTATACCTTTCCATGTTTAGGTGGTTTGAAAAGGCTGTATCACAGGGTGACATTTCCGAGATATAGTGGGCTCAAGCGTTTCGTTTGTTTTCTTCGTACACGGGTCTACATCTAGATTTCCATTTTTGCACTTCATTGCAACCCGTTTGCAGTTGCCAGTACATTCTGTAAACCTAACGAAATTTTCTGGGCAATAAACCACGTTCCCCCACTGTCGGGTTTTTTAAACTTCGGTGCCACCCAATTGGGGAAAGGCTTGCCAATCTCTACTGATCGTAGTGCCTTATGGTAAAAAGCGTTTTCAGGCCCTTTGAGTGTTTAAATCAGATCTACTTTTTTTCTTTATGAAAAACCTTTTTTCAAATAAAATTTTGCAACCCTAGCCAAGAGGGCATCCCAAGAGATCTATGTTCACAAAAATCCTTGCTCCCAGGCTTTTTTTCCCCCAATTTGTCTACGGGGGGTCGTGCTTGCGTAATGCCAAACAGAGATTGGTTTAATCCATACAAATTGAATGTTAAAAAATTACGCCTCTTTTTTGCAACCCCAACAATTTCTTCATGGGGCCACATGCTTCCCGAAAAGAATTTAGCGCCGAAGAGCCAAACTTTGAGTCACAGAAAAACAAACTCCAGAGCCCCTGGGGGGGGAACGCTTCCTTTTTGTTTGTAGTGGGCTGGCCCAGTTTTGTATTTCTTCATATTACTTTATGTTGTAGTAAAGCCATTTTTGTATAACAGTACAAAGCCATAACCCAAAGCTTTGTATCCAGATTTGTACGGATCTGTCCGGGCCGTAACACTCCATATGCATTTCATCACCCATAGATTCTGTTGTGTTTTCCCGTTAACCGTTGCTAGGGGGCCTTTTTTTGGGTTTTTCAACCCCAGTTATGCCACCCTGTTTTTTTTTTTGGGTAGACATTTTAAGGTGCACGATCAATGTTGAATTTTTCCATGGGGGGGAAATGGGAGCGACCCTTTTGGTATTTAAATAATTGGAACATTGAGGTTTTATAATTTGTTCATGGAGATTTTGTGTATCAAGAGGGGCCCACGCATGTGTTTTGGGGGAACTTGTCAACGCCCTACTTGCGTGATTTTTTAGGGTTTGCAGTGGTTTTTGGAAAATCTGAGGGAGATACGGGGGGGTTCCCTCAGGGGCTTTTGGGACCCCCAAAATATGGTTGGGAAATAAATATTTTTTCTATAAAGAAAAATGGATGGCAAGTTTAATTTTCGGGATCTCATGTTTAACTACCAAAAGCTGTTCTGGGGGCCCGCGAGGATAAAATTCCTCATAGCTTCATTTTGCACTTACCTTCCAAACTACCTATTTTCTGTTTTTCCTTACACGCAAAAACAAGTGCAGTTCATGGTAGTCTACAAACTGACCTTATAAAAAGCCCAAGTAAAAACAGTCTTGGCGAGGCTTACATTGATGGCCATGTTCTCTTCCGACAAGAAACTTTCCAAAGGGTTTTTTCAATTTTCCCAAGAAGTCCTCTTCTTTAAGAGAAGGAACCAGGTTCCATGCATTTTAAACCATTCACCCGAGATATTTATACTTTTTGGAAATATGTCAAGCTCCTGGTCACCTATGCGGAAAAGGTGGGTGGGGGTATGATAAAAATGGGTTTAGGGGGGGCCATTGTTTTTTCAGGCAGAAAATGACTAATCCCACACTCATGGGGCCTTTGCTGTGATTTGGTCGGGGAAATTTAATTTGCATCCTCACTTTTTGATGATTGCTCTGAGGGGCATATGTCATCAGCATAGGGGCATTAATGGATTTAAACCATTCCCCAAGCGGGATTTTTCTGCCAACCAGCTTGTGCATGAGGACATTGAACAGCATTAGGGCTTGAGAACTCCTCCCTGTGGCGTCCCAAAGTTCAAAAAGACTGTTAAAATTTGGAAACTTTCTCACCCCCCGGGAAACCCAGGACACTTGCAGATCTGTTCGGGGGGAGATACATTCTAAATCCAGTTCCAATATCTTTACCCCAGATTCCAAAAGCTTCTAATTGTTTCTAGGTTTAAGTTTTTCTCTGTTTGGCAATGTCAAAAAGCTGAACTTAAAGGGTCAAGAAAAAACAGTGTGCTTCCCTGGATTAGAGGGTGTGAAAAGTACTCTGAAAAAAGCAATGTTTGGTTGCTACGTCCCCAAATAGGAATCCCGTACGGGTCTGTGAAAGAAAAATTTTACCTTTTGAAAACCCTATACCTGAGGTCTGTTTCAAAATTATCCTTTTCTGGGAACTTTGCTTTACCCCAATGAGGTTAATGAAAGGGGGTTTCGGTTATTTTATCCAGTGTTTGATTTCGGAAATAGGGATGATTAGACTTGGCCGTTTTCCAGGGGGCCAGGCAGGAATACCTTGTGGGAACAAAACTTAACCCTGTATAGGTGGCAAAAGGGGTTACCAGGTACCTGACCCTATAAGGGGGAGGGAACCACTATAGGTAATTCCACCCTTTCACCCTGGGGCGGGGGACGCTTTTCCTTTGATTCAGTGCATTTTTTTCAGTTCCACTCAGTGGATCTCAAGCAAAAGTCTGGGGGGTTTCAGTATCAGAACATCCAAATCTCAATGGCAAATTTGCGTTGTTGCAAATTTTTAGATTGGATTTAAGGGGATCCCGGAATATTTGGTGGGAAGTGAGCTCAATTTGGGACGCTCCAGCCCATTGACTAAGGAGCCATATTGCTTTTGTTAAAAGGGAGGGGGACTATGGAAAATTTGCGGGGGGGTTTTTTGGGTTTGGTTTTGCCTGAAATTCAAATTTTTTTTTTTTTTCCAGAACCTTCCGACATTGGAGGTTTGTTATTGTTTAATGCTTTGAAAGGAAACCCTGTTCAAAGTGGTTTCATTTCTTGAAATGAGTTTTTAAATTTTCCCGTAGGTTTTTGTGTTAGCCTTAAGAAATTCAATAAGGGTTGTAAACCAGGTTTTTAAATCCTCCCCTGTAGATTTATAAAAGCCCCCTAAAAACTCCCACTTTTGTTTTTTCCTTAAAAAAATGTAGGGTCACCGCCCCCACTTAGGTTTTTTTTTGGAGCGTTGTTGAGTTGCTGTTCTTGAAGGTTTCTTTGGACAGCCCCAAAAAGTTTTGTATTTAATCAGTGACCATTTGTTGTCATGCCCCTTTGGGAAAAAATTTTTTCAAACCTTTTTTTACTGTGTAATCATTGTACCAGTCATAGATACGTGATTTAAAAGTGATGCTTCAAGGTAAGGGGGGGGGATAAAAAATTTTGACCCTATTTGTTTTTTGTGGGGACTGAGTATTTATCAAACCAGGCATATTCTCGTTTACTATTGCCAAAAGGTGGTCACGGATTAGCCTCGGGTGAAAAGAGCTTTTCTGACGTTTCCATGCCACCAAAAATTTCCCTTCCTATTACAAAAATTCTAGCCTGGCCCCCCGCCCACGTGGGGTTTGGGCCTGTATGTATCATATTAACTGTCATAGATTTGTGTTTCACCAAAATGTTCGGAAACTCTTCGCCTTTTTTTTCATTGCCTTTTGGGGGACTATCTCCAAAAACGATAATGTCTAGCAATTAAAAAATCTCCCCTTGCATATTGTGCCGTGATTCTGAAAGTTGGGGCAGTGAATCAATTTCTGAAAAACTTTCTCCCCACCCTTGCGAACATTGTAAAAGAGGGGAAAAAAACCCCAGAGGGTTTGTTCGAATATGTAAATGCTTGATACTGCCACATTATTTGTCATTAGATTTTCTCCCCCAAAACAACCCTTATGCGGTATGGTTTGTCCATGAACATAAGGGTCAAATAGGCCTGCCCCATTTCCTGTGTTCGTATAGGGAGTGGGTAGCCACTAATTTTTCTAGGGGCGGGTTTTTTATTTTAGTGGGCTGATGTGAAGGGCTCTTGTAAAACAGATAAACGTCCAAAACATTATTTGTTTGAATTTTAGTAAAAAGCAAGTCTTTAATTCTACGGTTGGGACACCACGTAATTTTCCCCCATGAAAAGAAAAGTAAAATTTGGTTTTCTTGTCCCCCAATCCCCACCCTATGTTTTAAAAACTGAGGGGGGTTCAAATTTTCTTTTTTGATGGAATTCTTTAGTCGGGTAATTTTCTTGGTACTGCAATACGTATTTTGGTTGTATCTTCTTTATTTATCTGTTTACTATACCCCCAATTAATCCGTACCTGATGGGCATTTTTCTGAAGTGATTTTCCCACAAAACCCGGCCGTTTTCCTTTTCGTATCTTCGTTCCAGCGTCATTTTTTTTAGGGGTCACTGTCGTCACTGTTTTCAGATGGGTTTCGTCGTGCTTTAATAATAATATCCAGAGACCTCATTCGTATTTTCAACATCACAAAAACCATTATCAGAACGGCAACGTGCGTAAATAATAATATCAGAGGACTTTTTTTCCCGGTTTTTTCAACATCAACTAAACATTATCAGAAAACGCAACATTTTTTCCCTGTAACACGCTAAACCTTTTGTTGTGCGTAATAATTTATCAGGGGGACCTCATTCGAAATTTCCAAACCCATCCACTAACATCATCGGGAAAAAAAGCCACATTTTTCCCTGTCTACACGGATCCACTTTTTTTTCTCCAATTATCAATTTTTTCAATTCAGCAATCTCTTGCCTGATGCTTTTTTTTTCATTTTCCCCAAATCCCCTTGCCTGATCCTTTTTTTTTTCATTTCAGAAAATCTTTTGCCTGATGCTTCCTTATTTCCTCGGCCGTAATCCATGTTTTTTTCCCCCCAATGGTTTTTTCCCTGGGGGCCACGTTTCCCAAAGGTTTGGGGGAAATCCCCCCCTGGCAGTTGCGGGGAATTCCTGTGGGGTTGGGGGGACGTCATGGGCCCGCCCCCTGGGTTTTGGGGGGGTTGTTTGGTGGGGGTGGGCTGGGGGCATCGCCACCTCCGCGGTCGATGGGTACGGGTCGGGGGCCCGGTGGGGGGGGATTTTCTCGTGGCGGTTTGTGGGGGGCAGGTTACGGTTTTGGCCAGGCCCCTCCACACCTTCCGCTCTGCACCTGGACGGGCGGGCCTCCTCATGTCCCTTGTCCTTTTCCGTCGTTTCTTGCAGGGCCAGTCCTTTTGCTGGTGAGCTCCTGCACAAAAC
Organism: Penaeus monodon; assembly: GCF_015228065.2. NCBI lineage: Eukaryota > Metazoa > Arthropoda > Malacostraca > Decapoda > Penaeidae > Penaeus > Penaeus monodon. Next base: position 32,681,069 of record NC_051420.1, on the reverse strand, counting down.
AGCCCACACGCTGTGTTCCTTCCTGCAATATTTAAGCTACCCTGGGTCATAACCTTGACACTTGTAGCCAGACCTAACAAAACCTCTGAGCAAAACCACGGTCCGAATGGAGCTCGGGGCTCTATGGGATCTTCCAAAAGAATTGGTTTACTTCTTTTTGGGTGGGCGGCTGTTTCACCCGCCTTCCATACACAATGATAGCCCTGGTTTTCAAGGGCTGTTCCGTCCTTATAGATTCCTCCGGGCTTTTAAAAACCCCCCGGAAGATGCAGTTGGGGTTCCTCAGCGGCCCGGGCCTCCTTCGGAAACCTGGTAAACCAGGTATTTCCCGTATTTTTTTCTTTTTAGGCTGAAAAGGGGGTCTTTGTTCTGCAGAGAGATCCCCGCAAAAAGTGCCATAAAACATCAGGGGCCCACATTTTGTTGTTCTCGTTGTACATAGGGGGAAATAGCGCGAGGGGGGATCCCATCTCCCCTGCACCACATGTCTAGGGGGGGGGCCTTCCTCTTGGGAGGGGGCGGCAAGCTGGCTGACCTCCCCCTCATCCACCTTGTTTTATCGACGGAAAAGTTTGTGTCTCCGGAAAGGCCAGGTTCTTAATGTACCTCTCCCCGGGGGGCGATGGGGTTCGCGCTTTTTGGGTTTGTCCCGTTTGCTTTTTCTTTGGGTCAGGGTTTGCTGGTTGTCATTCGGCATGGTGTTTAAATTTTTCTTTTCCTTGGTCTGAAACGAGTTTGGATTTCCCTCGGTTTATCAAGCATCAGGGTCGGCAGTCGAATCCACATCGTGCAATTTTCCCCTATGTTTTTGGTGGAAATCAAAATCCCTCCCATAGATGGGGAGGGTGGAGGGGGGGTGGTAGTTGGGCACTGGGCCACTGGGGGGGCAATCGGACCGTCCCCCCCCCTCATCCTGGTAGGACAGTGAGGGGGGGGTGGTTGGGCCCGTCCGCTTCTTGGGTGGGTTAATTTTCCCTGCGGTCGGGGGGCGGCGGGGAGGTGCGAGGCGCCAGGACAAGTGCTGTCACACATACATTCACCAGGGTCTCGCCAAACGATCGTTGGTTACAGCCACCCTGTTACCTTAGCACCCACACTCAGTATTCGTAATTTTTTACTAGGCACTGTTTTTTCTAGAGTCCCTGACCATAATATCCGACACAATTTGGTGTATGTACACACACACACATCACGCACACCTCCCTGAGTATAAGGGGACAAACCCCAGTTGAGGGGGGTTTTATCCCCGTTAAAAATCGTCCAGAACACAGTACGAATCCTGATGACGTCCTGCTTTGGTGTTACTAGGCTTACAACTGGCTGTATATTTTATCGAAGGATTGGTTTGGATGCCCGTAGAATTTTTCAAAAGTTGGCGCGTCGGTCTGTAGGCTTTCAAAGATGGCGGGCATGTCCGTATAGTTTCACAATGTGATTTTCATTACTTTTCATTGAGTTTTTTACGCTTTTTTGTTCTGTATTCATTCTATTTCAGCCTGTTTTACCACATAATTTCCCTGATACTTCATGCTCTCCCCTGCTTATCGGGGGGTAAATCAAAATCAAGATTGTCGATGGAGATGGTTGATCATATCTCTTCAACGAATCATTTGCCACAAGGAAAACAAACGCCTAGAATCGTTGAAAGGCAATGGATTTCATACAGAAAAAAATATCAAAATTGTTTGGAAAGTAACCCCCTACCTTTTTCGAAATATTGACCCAACGATAACTTATATGCAACTTGCCTTTACTATATATTTACAAAACAAAAGCCTTTACATGCAAAGATTTAACAAATAAAGACTATTATTTTAAGGCACAAAGGCAAAACAGACAAAAACATAAAACCTTAAAGACTACAGCAAAAAATATATATATATATATATATATATATATTAAACTTTTGGAAAACTCTAATATTAGAAGAAACATTCACTTATAACTATAAAAAACATAAATTTGTTACTTGGCTTTTACCCGGAGGTTTTACAGAAACAAATAACTAAAAAACACTAACTAGAATGTAACTTGCCCGTAATTAATATTTACAATAAAAAGCCTTTACACGCAAAGACAAACAAAAATAATTCTATTTCAACAGTAGCATTATCATTAACTTTTATCACCAACTACTGTGACGCTTCCGGAAAGTTCTATCTCAAACTACAGCCATTATTTTAGGTGTTTACATAATGTAAAATTTACCACTTATTATATTTCTTTGGTGGTCAGACAACTTATCACAAGTCATTTTATGTGTTCCTGGGCTTCTTCCAAAAAAAACCCAAAAAATATGCGTTACAAGTCGGGGCAGAGAGGGGCTTCAGAGGTTCCGAGTAGGGCGGCCATCTTTTGTTGTACATAAAAACAGTCCCCCCGAGCGGAAACCTCCAAAACCCCGCTCGCTTCGCCACGCAACGTTTTGGCAAACGGACCGTTCAATTGATTTCGCCACGAAACGCACGGTGCGCACTGCCCAAGTGAACGCACGGAGTAGTGTTACCTTCACATGTGTCAACAATCCAGTCATGGCTGCATTCACATATGAATAATATTCCTTAACTGCAGGTGCTATCTTCATCTTAGCAGCAGCAGCAAAAGGTTCTATTATATTTACGGATGTAAAATTTTTAGATCATTCAGCCTAGGCTTAGGCTTAATACTACGCATATTCCATGATTTTGATTGTGCGTTTATCCATATGTGAATAGTGTTTTATTAGGCAATCTGTACTTCATGCTGTTATATTCTCTAATATTACGAATTATATGATTGTGGATTTCATTACAGATGCTAGTCGTAAACTTAAAAATACTTTTAACCATTTCAAACATTTGATCTTAGCCTTGTTGCGTCACTGAATTACTACATTTTTTCTCCTCGCTTTATCTATTTATATCTGACTTGCTATCATATGTCGTATTTCTATTTCTCTCTATCTCTAAAATTCCCTGATTTTCTTATTTCTATTTTCACCTTATTTTGCTATTATTATCCATTTTATTTTCTATTTTTTGTCAACTATTTGTTTGGATTTGTACTGAATATGTGTGTGTGCGCACACACATTTGGTTGTATGTGAGTTTGTTATTGCATTATCTGTTATTCACGAATTGTTACGTAATTTATGCTTTCATAGTATTATTTATATTTCGGCTATTATGACTGCATTTTTTGCATTTTTTTCTTTGCTTCTCGCTTTATCTATTTATCTTTAATTTACTTTCATATATTATCATCTATCGATTTTCCTCAATATTCCTTCTCGCTCTGTCTCTCTATTTTGCTTTCATATATCTATGTTTCTCTATCTCAATTTTTTTCTTATTTCTATTTTCACCTTGTTTTTGTATTAATATCCCTTTCATTCTCCATTTTTATTAATCTATTTTTTCGCTTGTGTCCGTATTTGTATTGAGTTGTGTTGTGTGTGTGTGTGTGCTTGTGTGTGTGTGTGTGTGTGTCTGTGTGTGTGTGTGTGTGTGTTATCGTATTGTCTGTCATTCACAAATGTTACGTAATTTATGCTTTCATAGTATTATTTAGTTTTCAATTTCTTTATTTTCATTCTGCTATTATTATGATGATGTTTTTTACTATATTTTCTTTGCATTTTTCTTCTTGCCTCTTGCTCTATCTATTGTATTTATCTCTGATTTATTTTCATACATTAGTTTTCATATATATCTTATATTCACATATAATTTACATACATAGTGCATCACATACACAGACACATATACAGTCATACACACGATTCATACGATTAGGCAATTAAGGTGATGGCTCCTTGTCCAGGAGAAACAGCAACACCACCCAGTACTCGAACTTCAGATTGTTGTGCGTTGCGTGTGTGGTGAGTGGTGTGTGTGTGTGTGTGTGTTGCATTTGTATCTTTATTTTTTTGTAGTGTGGGTCTTTTCTACACATTTTATGTGGGCAAGTGTTAGGGTGTTGTTATGTGTATATGAACTTGTGTATGTTTTATATTCATGGTTTGTCTGCGACGTGCGCGTGTGTGGTGTGTTGGGTGTGTTGTCGTGGTGTGTGTGTTGTGTGTGTGTTGTGTGTGTGTTGTGTGTGTGTGTGTGTGTGTGTATTCATATATGTTTCTATGGGCGGATGGATGGAAGCAAGAACGGTGACCTAGCATAATGACTGAGAATTGACGAAATCTACATCGTTTATGGAAAATGATCAAGGTGAAGAAAAGACCAGGTATGTTTTGGCAATAATACAACTATCACGTTACAATTCAATGAAACATTATCTTCTATATGAACCCGTTGCGTTGGAGGGTGAATAAAACGAAACTTAGTAATTAAAGGTTCTTTGGCAAAAGAAAAAAAGCATCTTCCTAACTTATGTTCTGCGAGGACAAAATTTGGTAATAATCTGTCATTTTGGAAACAGTAGAATAGAAAGAAATGTTGCACGGAACCCATGACAACGATATAATTACCACCCACATTCTCCCCGAACATGGCTTCCACCTGGACTATTGATTTTTAGTTATCAATTGTTTGCAAGTAGAAAGAACGAGGGAAGGAAATACAAGGAAAAACACACGAATATGCCCTTCGTTTGTAACCTTCATTGTTCTACTTTGCAATTTGTTCGACATGAATTCCACACGAGCTATTATTATGCATGGGGGCCACGCCAAAGCACACGCAATAAAAGAGAATAGATAACATATATACATATATATGTGTGTGTGGCATAATTTTACAAAATATGTACAATGTATATATATATATATACATACACACATGTATGTGTATGTGTCTATACATATATGCATATATTTATATATGTATATATATATATATATATATATATATATATATATATAATATATATACATATATATACATATACCAAGCGGCGGCTGGTGGCTTAGAGCCGAAAAAAATGAGGGAGGGGGTCCGTTCACTTCCCCTGTGAAGAGAATGCCCCTGGTACATGGTCCCTTAAGAAATGAGTCTGGTTTTGGAATGCTCTTGACCTCCTGCATGAATGGATGACCAAAAAAAAACAAACTAACAAAGCACTGGTAGAGAGAATTGGTAAATATATAGATAATGAGTAAAACACGAAATCCTCGTCCTGAAGGGACGAGTTTACAGTAAAAGTCCAGGGACTCGGTTAAAATTACGAGGGCATCTCTGACTGGTGCTGGTAAGTATAAAGTAAACCTCTGATTGTAAGCATTTGGTATACACGTCCAGTAATTCCTAACTGGCATGTAAAGGACGGTACAGACACAAACCAGCAACGCCACGGGTGAAAAGGGTAATCTAGGACAGACACCGAAGCGCACGTCATCGTGACCAGTTATTTTCAACAGAGAAACAGTATACAATTATTTGTGAATAGATTATGTAAACAAACAATAAATAGATAAAGAACGCAGGTGCAAGACTTACTATAAAATACATAAAAAAACAGAGTAAAACAGTACAGTAAAAATACCGTTTATAGAAACTCCGAGAAGCAAGAAATCTTATCTAGTATAACAACCAGAATAAATTAAAATCTTTTTAACAATACATATAGTCATCCTCTGTGAACTTCATTAATTAATAAACTCAATGATTATGTAAGTGACGTGGTAGGTCGTTAAGTATATAAAGGGGGAAAAAAAATATTCACAGTTATCATAAAATGAGTTTCTGAAATGAAATAAATGATTATCAGTAAGATTAACACTAAAGATATTTTAAAAAAGAAAGTAAAAAGTCTTAAATAACGTAAAAATAAGTGGTAAATTCTAAAATACGTGGATGGGTTTATTGTTATGAAAAATATATCTAAAGTAAATGAAATATATTAAAAAATGAATAACACTTGGTCTCCACATCTATCTTTAAGAAGACCTTCATACATTGGGATAAGGCCGATAAAAAATCTCGTAAAATACGAAGCTTCACCTGGGCTTATTCGCCACCCAAGAGTACGAGCTCGAAGAAAGAAAAACTCATGAAATAGTAATTATAATAGTTTAATTAACATTTTCATACAGCATCATGGCTTGGCAGTAATCAAATGTAGCCGTGTTGTTTGTGTGGGCGGGAATCATCTTCAACACGTTTGAGCGCCGCCCGCTGGAGCACCCAGGTTCGGATCAGGTTTCGGGACCAGGGTATCGAGGGAACAGGTAGGTATTCCGGGGTAGGGGGTAGGTATGAGAACTTTAATCTTAAGAAAAAAATAATAAGAAGAATGTAGCGTGACATACTGTACTCAGCACCCCCCCACGCCCCCCTTTCAGATGATGCTCGCTCTGTGTATTTTCGTGTGTGTATGCGGCTCTCATTGCGTGCACAGCATTTTGTGGTGTGTGTGTGAAAGCATAAGTCTATGTACGAGTACGTGTTTATATGTGTCGGTATATTTAAGTATGTTGGTGTGCGTATATGTGTGCGTGATTGAGTGAACGCGTGTCGAATTACGTGCGCCCGCTGTCCGTGCGCTATGTATATGTGGGTGTGTATGTATGAGCTGTATACTTGCTTGTCTGCATACGCATGTCAAGACACGTGTCTACGTGGCTTACGTGCGGTTGTTTACGTTGGGCGGGTGTGTACGGGTTGCGCTTGCCGATTGTCGGTGGTGTAAAATGTAGTACGTTTTTATGTATTTTTGGTCTATTTTATGTATCTTATCTATTGTTTTTCCGCTCGTAATAACATATTTGTTCTATTCTATTATTTGTATTGCCATTTCATAGCCATTTTATAACCATTTATATAGCCATTTTATGAAGTTTGAAAAACTGTTCATTCGTTGTTCTACTGCACCACGAGGCGTTTTTTTCCTCCATCCTGGCATTTTTTACTTATACTGTAAGGAAACTGATACTACGTGGCCGACAGCTCCAGCTCAGAAATTTGAAAGGGACGGGAAAAGGAAAAGCTAAGTATTGAGCCGAAGTGGCAGTGTTAATTAAAGACTGGAGCTGGACCCTGCAAGATTGCATCTATACATACAAACACATATCACATACAGCCTCGTGGTTCTTTTTTACTTATTCTTATGTCTTCTGCTACATATTTTTCTTTTTCATTTTCCCCTCCTCCTACATCTTGTGTTTGTTCTTAAGCTAGCCTATCCTTGCCCTTTTCTCCCTGGACCTTTGCACTGAGATCTCGCTTATCTAATCCAAATACGATTTGGACAGCAGGGGGGTGGGCTTACCTACAGATGCCCACTTGACCTTCATGAAGAGGGACCCTGGCACTTAAGGCACCCTTCTTGGTAGGTGGGGCCCCCTGGGGGACTACACATGTCCGTACACTGCAAGAGGAAATATAGGCAAATCTACAGATGGAAATCAAAGATGTGTAAGAGATTACCGAAGAAAGAAGAAGAATAGAACATAGAGCATGAAAAGAAAGGGGGGAATGAGAAGAAAATTAAAACGAAATAAAAATGAACGAGAAATAAAAAGGTAAAAAGGAAGGTTTGAAGTTGAAACGAAAAGAGGTGAACGAGGAAGGTATGATAGTATGAGAAGAAAAAACGAGAGAAAGGTAGAAGAGACATAAGATAGTGGAATAGATAGAATGCGGATTTCAGAGAAGGATATAAGAGGAGAGAGAGGAGAGAGAGGATAGGAGTGAGAGAGGAGAGAGGGATAATAGTAGCGGCTGTGGAGTTTCCAGTGTGGAAAAATAAATTTTAGGACCAGTGTTAACAAAACCATTGTAAGTTCTTTCTTTTAATCTTCAAAACATACAGTCTTCAGTGTGCAATAATTGTAAAGAGGATTCAAAATATTATTCTTTGGTTTAAACATACTAATATACAAAATATTTATATATCGTGAGATCATGAATAAGTCAAGGATTATACAATATATCAATACAGTGAATCAAAGAGATCATGTATCATTATAATAAACTTAATATATAAACCAAGGAAACCACGGATGAGTTGAATCTACAGGAGACTTTAAATCTAAAATAACATTTTCATGCAGTGTTATGTAACTTGACAAGAATCATTATAGGAATATATAAAATAAAGGTGAAATGGAGTAAATAAATTGATGATAAAAAGGCAATCAAAATCAAGACATCTTAATTTTCATTAGATGCAATATTATATCGTAATGTACGACAAATGCATATAAAAAAGAAAACATATAAGGAAACTTCCCTGCCGACTTAGGTCAAAACAGGATATTTACATTGTATTATACAAGTTGAAATATATATTGAGAACCTAAAGATGCTAATGAATGAATTGTAATATAATTGTTATATAACATAAACCCAGGAAACTAGGTAGTCCACCGTCTGAGCTTCATGGAGGAAGGAGAGCATCTGGGCGTTTATAGAATAAAAACGCAACGGTCTATCCAAAATTGAAAGAGTAAACTATTCTAAGATTTCTGTTACAATGGAGGAAAGGTAATAGTTAAGGTTAGGTTTCAATTTCCAGCTTTCTAGAATGTTTAAATCCCAATCTGATTGGGAGGAAAAAGGATGATTTTCTTCCAAATAATGACTTCTGAATGAGGACTTATTTGGGTTTGAAAGTTTTTAACTCTTATTTCTACAGGAGAAGTTCTTCCAGACACATAAACATATTGCGGGATGTTTTCCCACATAGACAGCATTACAACTATCACACGAGAACTTATATACAATGGAAGAACATTGAAGTTTAGGGATTTTATCTTTAAACTTAAAAAACGTTACCAATAGTCATAGTAGTTGCGTAAATGATTTATAACTTATTATAATGATTTATAATTTATTACTGTACTATAATTATTGAATCCAAGCAATTTCCTTTCCGAATTGTGACTTACGGAGTCTATATATGGTATGATGAGGGAGTTGATTCTGGAGATAATAGTTTATTCAAAGTTTTCTTGATGTTATAAATGAAATTTAGGGGAAAACCATTCATCTTAAGGATGTTGACAATAAATTTAAGCACATGGTGAAAAATAAAAAATAACTTCTTTGGTATTTTGAATGTTCTATATATTAAGATTAAGACTAGGTTACTTTTATATTTTGTAGGGATATAAGAATTGAATTTTGTATTGAGGCCAGATGAAATGAAAGAATTGTTATGTTAATATCTATAAAAGGTAGAAAACCATTGGACTAAACTTAATTTGTAAATAGCAGTAAGGTATCATCTACATACAAATATTGGCAAGAGTAGGGGCTAGTGGACTCCCCAGTGCCACCCCTTCAATTTGTTAATATAGTTTTTCATTGAAATAAAAAAGATTGCCCTTAGCAATATCCAAAAGTTTCTTGAAAATGACTTTATTAAAACCCTGAATTTCTAGTTTATTGTAAAAAAAAAAGGATCCATATTAATTGATAGTTTCATCTTGTGGGACATTTGCAAATAAGTTAGAGACATCAAAACTGGCAATTACATAGTTATTAGCATTGGATATATTCATCAGTTCACCTAAAACTAATTCATCTTTCGCAAATTCGTGCTTGCTGTGCTTTTAAAGTAGTGAAATAACACCAACCCTTCACAACGCCTTACGACTGCTTCAGCTCATATCACATTTTTTGTGCAAGAGAGAGGAATATGCCTTAGTGTGAAAAAGTGTCAGTATGCATTCATACCGATTTTGATTCTATTATCTGCTGCCTCAACATGAAAGCAACAAATTTAAACTTGAAAAACTTATTCAATAAATGTCTCTCTAATAATAGTATAAATATTTAAATACACAATATCAAAGAAAGTATTATAATCAGTAATAATACTTCTCATAGAAAGTGCCACTAAATCATATTTCATGCTCGGCAACAAATTGATATGGAGAAATTACAATATGCTACGAAATAGTAATATTTAACATGTTCTTAATGTCCTTAACCTATAAAACATTCATGTTCAGCTCTTCACTAGATACGGCACAACTGAGTCTTGCTAAATATGGTTGACTGAGATCGGCTCATTCTCAGATTGTCAGAGGAGCATAATCTATACCAACACAGTAGTCAGTTTTTCAGCTGATTGATTATGTCTGGAGAAAGTAAACAAATACATACTTAAAATAAATCATATATTACGGTAATATTTGGCGAAATTTGCAGAATTATCTGTTAAATTTTATTAAAATGTTCTTGGACTATCCATCATTCGCAATCTCCATACATTCATGTATATGGGGAGACAAGACTACTCTTTAGTTGATCGCAATTCACTCATTGGACGTTAAATCTGGCATCCTCACAAAGTATTTCACTTTTAGCCATCATCGGCCCGTGAGTCAGTGTTGTGTGCCCGATTCTCAGTCTTGTTAACACAACTTCTACTTGTCGATTGAGATGGATGCTGGTCACGCAACTGCCAAGGTCATCTCTAATCTCTTGTAATTTGTTTCTAGAGGTATGCCTCCATTGCTCCTTCCATTTATCACAAAGACAAGTTCTGATGCTAGGTTTCAAGTTGGTGTGTGGGAGAGGAAACGAGCATCACAGGGTTGCCTTGGCCTTCCAATCAGCTCGCTCATTCCCATTGATACCAACATGTGCTGGCACCCAACACAGTCATCTTTTTATATGCTTGAACCTCCCTTAATACTGGATGTGATGAGTTAAAGTCTTGAGTTCGAATGATCTCTAATCATCTCAAATGCTGCAAGGATGGCATGTAACTCTGCAGTGAAGATTGATGCTGTCGAAGAAAGACTGTCAATTGCAATCTTCGAAACATCTGTATATATTGCATCTGGACTTAATACTTAGAAGTGTGTTGAAGATGCCTGACCTTTGCTTTGAATCTCTCCCTCTTCCCTATTCCAACCAAATCCAGCTCAACGTGGTCCAAGGGAGGAACTGGGGAGTTCCAACAGCTAGAACCTTGGTGAGATTTAAATTGAGATCTTCAACAAGATTCCTCATTTTTCTACCATAGGATCAGCTACCATAAGATCAGCCCTTGGAACGACCTTTGCAATGTCATTAACCCGCACTCTAAACTTCTTATCAGCAATGAAGCTTTGTATGAAGGTAAGTATTGTTCCTCTTAAACCAATGTCATACAGCTTCATGAGTATGCCATGTTTCCATGCCATGTAAGCCTTTTCAAGGTCAAAGACTGCTAACACTGTGCAAAGGAGTTCTGTATAGCAATCTCCATCCTCACAAGTGTATCTGTGGTAGATCTCAAATTTCTAAACCCATATTGATATGTGGTCATAATGTTTTTCTTTTCTAGTAACCATGTCAACCTGAAGTTTACCATTTTCTCCATCAGCTTGCAGATGCAGCTGGTGAGAGAAACTGGTCTATAATTCCCGGGTATGGAAGCATCCTTGCCATGTAGATGACACTGTGACCTTCCTGTTGAATAGGTCCAACAGGAACTTTTGGGAGTTCTTAGATAAGTGAGATGTATGTATTTGGTATGGAATATCGTCACTTCCTGAGGCAGTCATACAGCAGAGATGACATTGGTTCCTTTTCAGCCCGAAGGGTGGAATATGGTGCAGTGTAAGATGCTCCCAAGGAGATCTCTACCATAGATAAAACAAGCACATTTGCATTATCTTTTTTGTCTGTGAGGGTTATGCCATCTGTCTTCAGAGCAAGTGGTGATATGCTCTTTCCAGAAATCTTGCACACCTTGTCCTTTGCTCATGCTAAGGGGGTCGAAGAGACATACTGTCTCTACAACGTCTATCTAGCCTCCTTTTGCACTCGCCTCAGGTCTTCTTTCTTGCTTTGACAGCTTGATGGCATTCATCAGACCACGGTACTGGAGGTCGACAGTAGTGCCTGCTACTCTTGGGAATGGATGCTTCTGCTCGAAATTGAATTCGAAATGTGAAGTGATCAACAGCATCCTGAACACACTGGAAATCATTCACAGATCTCTGTTTTACTGCAATTGATCCAAAAAGATTCCAGTCTTCATGTTCAAGTCTCCATCTCTTCACCTCAAATCATCCAAATCATCTATGATGAAATTATGTGAAGGAATTTGGATGGATGCAACGGTGTAAAGTCATTTCAACCTATCCACATCTGCAGGAGGATGGTCTGGAAAGGAATATCTTGACGTACCATTATTGTTACTCCTCCATGAGGTCCATTATCAAAGGTCTTGAATTTGGAATCCTCTCAGGGAAATTGGATGATTTTCTTTAGTCATAATCTCTTGTAGCCATATACAAACTGGGTTACATGGAGCTATCACATGTTGTAAATCCTCCCATTTTGCATGAATTCCCTGCCAATTCCATTAAATCAGGGTATCCAGTACTTCAGGTTGACAAGCTACCTTTTCCTAACGGGTTTGGCAGCACCTATGGTTAAGGCAAACCTGACACCTTTAAGATTTCCCTTACCAGTCTCTCATAGGTGCCTTATGGAGAGATCCTTATTTGTGGAACTATTTTCCACAGGCTTTCTTTGGACAGGCTCAGGATTCCTTTGCCTGGGCAAAAAGCAGACCTGAGCCTTTGGCTCACAGGCATTCTGTCCAGCAGTGGAGGCCCCTGTAGGTGTGGCAGCTGGAGCTGTCACTTATGAGGCCTCTGGATCCTCGCCTGATGGCTCCAAAGACCTTACTCTGGGAGCAGGAATCTCCTCAACATACCCCTCACTCCTACTCTGTTTCTGGTGGCACAACTAACCAGAGGCAGTTTTTGGGTCTGAAACTTCATTTAAGGACTGGGCATCGTGCGAACAGCATAAAGGCAGGATGCTTTGCCTTTGGAAAACTTTCTCCTTGCCAAAGTTGTACCTTATACACTGCTTTGAAGAAGCTTCATGGGCTTGGCAGTAATAACAGCTAACTGCACCTGAACAATTGTCATCTGGATGACCTGTTGTACCAAACTTAACACACACTCTTGGTATTCCATTTTCTTTAAAACGACAAGAGTTGGTTCTATGCCCATAACCCTGGCAATGGAAGCACCACATAGGGTTGGGCACATAAGGTGGTACCATACCAATTTAACCGATTTTGGAAGGACTAGTGTTTCAAAAGTTAGAAGAAGAGCTGGTGTCGATTGTTCCACATCATCAAATTTCTTTTTAAAATGCTTTACTGCCACTATCTTGAACTTCTTTAGTTCCTCTAACAATTTCTCCTTGGAATACCTCGTCAGGTCTCGGGAAAAGACAATTCCCTTGCACTGATTAAGTGTTTTGTGAGAACTTGAGACTTGAGCCCCAGGAATGTCATAATGCACACAGATTGTTACTCTCATCTGGTGCCTCTGGAAAACTAACTTTCTCCTTGCTCCTTATTACCAATATTTCTTTTTTAAACTCATGCACCTTATGCACTGCTTTGAAGAAGCTTCATGGGCTTCTTTGCAGTGATAACAACTAACTGCACCTGAACAATTGCCATCTCCTGGATGACCTATTGTACCTCACTGAACACACACTCATATCAGGCTACCATCTTGCTGTGGGTGATCCGATGATCACGTTGACACACCTCAACTATATTGTGATGCACTTCAAAAATTTCAAGATCCGTGATGGACACACCATCAATGGTCTTTACTACAAAGTATTTCTGATATGAGATACCTTCTTACCTGGTCTGGGAGCGCTGGAAACATTTTGATTCCCATTTTTGCCCTGTGGAAGCTGGAAAGGTTCCAGAGTGACAACATGTGATGTTCCAGAAGGATTGGCTGGGGGATTGCATATGTTATCAGAGAGAGAGCCAATTCTTTGTAAATTTGTAGAAATCATACAAATCTGACCAATGAGGAAATATACAGTCAGACCCCAGTGCTGATGGCAGTTGCAGGACTTATGAGATGCCGACTGGGCAGTACCTGCTTTACCCTAGCCATATTTGACCAGCCGATTGACTTGACCGGGCATTGATCAAGCCACTTGTCTGACCAGAATAGAGGACCAAAGAGGAGTGTTGCAGGGTGCTGCATGCATCATCGGTCAACCTTCAGGACTCCTGTCTCCTAGCAATATGGGATGCATGGCAAACACACGTGGGAGAGTTCTCCCTGGTTCAAGATGAAACAAACCAAGGGTGGGTGCACCTGGAAGCCATTTTGTCTCATCCCTCACTGGTGACCCCCCCAATATGTGTAACCCTCTGGTCAGGCTCACCAGATCATTGGGACCTGAAGCCCCCCCACCGTGGCAAGGTGGCTCCCGTTAGGGTGTTAAATTTCAAGAGTAAAGGTATCAGATCGACCAGGGTTATCTGAAAAGACATCTAGAAACCGGCTTATTAATTCATTTAGTGGCCTGTTCTGTAGACAACCGTGAATTAATTTCAAGTCTAGTTCCAAATGCTTCATCTGGCATTGTAATAAAACAAAGCATCATTGGCACAAACTAAATCTTAATATTACATACTTGACAGACAGGGTTTTGGTTCAGACTTCTGTGTGTGCTGTATGGTGCACCGGTAGCAACCTTGTCTAGAAATCTTGCTGACCTGCATTCGATTTCTGCACCACCAGTAGATGGTATCCCTGGCCATTTCTTGCACACAGGGGGTAATTTAGTAGCATGTCAGACCAAGAATATCCATTGTAACAAACGGAATAAAACTAAATTATTAAATTAATTAATTACTATAATTCTCTTCATGCCTGACATACTCTTTCAACATGTTAACATGCTAAAGCTCAAGCTCAATTTTGCCACAAGTTTTAATCAAATAATCTACTCCATTTTCATGTCGCTTCAACACAGGATAAGGACCTTACCAATGCATTTTGAGTTTGTTGTGTGAAGAAGAAAGTATACGAGATTAGGTTTGCTTGTCAAAATATCTTTCACAGAACTTACCGTTAACAACAGTATTAACTGATGATAGTCTGGCAGAATCTTCTAATCTAGATCTTAAATCAAGGGCATATCTTTAGGTCTTCCTCTAGTTCACCTTTAGTCTACAAGGCATGGAGAATAGATTTCGAGCCACAAACCTATGTCCCATACAACAATTCAAATGTATCATTGAGTGTATCATTGGAAATTTCTCTGTAAAGAAACAGCACTAAAAGTACTATCCTAATCATA
>NC_051420.1:32643549-32653549 GCF_015228065.2 Penaeus monodon | reverse complement strand
TTATATCTATAAATATATAAATATATATAATACATATATCATACATATATACACATATATATACATATATACATATATAACATATATATATATACATTATAATATAATCATATATATACATATAATACACATACATATATATACAATATATATAAATATACGTATACATATACATATATATACATATATATACATATATATACATATACATATATATACATATATATACATATATATACATATATAATACATATACATAATATAACATACTATACATATCATATACATATATATACATAATACATATTATACATATATATACATATCATCATACACATATATACATACATATATACATATATATACATATATACATATATATACTATAATATATTATACATATATATACATATATATACATATATATACATATATAAATATATATACATATAATATATACATATATATACATATATGTACATATATATACATATAATATACTATATATATAACATAACATATCATACATAATATACATATATAATAATATATCATATAATACTATATATAATACATACATATACATAACTATACATAATATATATATATATAATATATATAACATATATATACAATATATACATATAATTATACATATATATAATAATATATACTATATACATATACAATATATATAATATACATAATAAATATATATAATATATATATACTATAATATTACTATATAATATATAATATATTAATAATATACATGATTATATATAATACTATATAGTACATATATATATAATATATATACATATATAAAACAATACTATATCACATAATAATAATTAATATATATATATATTATATAATATATATATAATATATATACATATTAATACTATACATTACTATATATTATATACATTATATATACTATATAATAATAATATATAACATATATACTACATATATCATGCTATACATACGTATATACATCATATCATAACATACTATAATATATATATACACACATAAACACAACAACTAACACACACATACACACACAATACACATAAAATAACTATATATATATATGTAAGATTACTACATACTATATAAGATATGTCGTATGGAAGAGAGCCCGAATAAACTCCTGTGAGGAGGTAGCATTAGGTGAACAATATGATATAAATTATTAAGATAGTATACTACCTATATAAGAAAAGAAAAAATATAATACATGAACAATAGAATAGTAGGGTCTAAACTTACAAATCTGAGATAATAGATCAACTAGACTAAAACACAATACATGACTGTGCTAATATAACAAATTAGACTATTATAAAATATCAAACATAATGACATGGTAAGCTAGAGATAAACACAGTACATATACAAGATTAAATAGATAAAGCAGAAGCCGTAGTAGATAGCACGGGCAGATATGTAGAAGTAACATAAATACGAAAGAATAACGTATAGAAAAGTAAATTATAAAATAACAAAAGATAATATGATAACAAGCGAAATAAAACCAAAAGCACGATGACACGGTACAGCAATACTAAAACAGACTAAATCTTAAAAGAATAGTAAAGAGAAAGGCTGAGTAAAACAAAGTAAAAACGAGTATATAAAACAGATAAAAGTAACAAGTATAGAAGTACAAATTGACTGAAATCTAGAAGAAAGTCAATAAACTGAACTAAAACAAAGTAAAACAATGAAGCATAAATAGGATAAACACAAATAAGAACTCATAAAAGCAATAAAATACAGTTAAAATAAGGGTAAAAGTAAAGAAAAAACAACAGCGTCATAAAATCAAGTATATGAAAGAAGATAAAAGTACAATGAACTTTGCGAAAATGAATCCTGATAGACCGGCAAACTGAATAGAAACTAATGACAAGTGACTGAAAGTTTATCTTGAGAAAAGCTAATATAAATAACCAATAGATTATTAAACTGATAACGCCCAGCGAATATAGAACTAGTCAGTAAAATATGGTTAGTACAAAAACATGGTGAGCTCAAGAGGGGAGGTAGATAAACAACAGAATTCCTGTTGACACTGTAGTAGGTCGCGGCTGTCATGGACTCGTGACGTCATAAAATAAATGAATCTTTTTAAAAAATTAAAAGAATAAAATAAAATAAAATGCTATAAAATATTAGTCAATAAAATATACATAATAAACAAAGAAAGACATCTGAAAAGGCAAATAAGGGAAAAAACGCACATCAATAAATCAAAATTAAAATCAGGCGAGAAAGAACTTAGTAATGATAAAAAAAATAGAGGACAAATATATAAACCGATAAAATAAACATCTAAAACTATAATAAAGAGTTAGAATAAAACACAAAAATGATGGCAGAAATGACATCCATGCCAATGACACCGCGAAATAAGTTTAGTCTATTTGAAATGAAACTAAGACTCGATATTAAAACAGTAGACTTAAAATGCAATTAAATGTATTAACGAAAGCAGAACAGGTAAAACATAACACAGCAGTAATTAATAATTAAAAGCAAAAAAAACAAAAAAAAAAAACGGCTCCGGGCTAACTAAGTATCCCGCGCAGGGGAAATGTGTGCCATAAAAAAATCAAGCGCGATGTAACTGGAGTTGTCGCCCTCTCCTCTGATCACAGACCACACTCCACAATAATATATTATATATATATATATATATATATATATATATATATATATATAATAGTGATAATAATAGATAATAGATATAGATATATAATTAATATAGGTTTGGAAAGGTAAATGCGTGAGAAATGATATTATCGAGATAGTTATATTTGGAGTGACTAGTAAAGAGAAGTAGCAAAATACATAACGCGGATGTTTCGTTTTAATATTTTTTATCGAGAAGTATCGTTGCGCTGATTAAGGTAGCAACAAGGATCTAGTTGCATCTATACGATATACACTAAATGTTTTATTCCAAGCTATATATATATATATCAGTAAATAATATAATTAAAAAAAAATTATTAAATAAAACACAATCACCAACAAGCCCCAAACCCACACACAAATATAATATTATATATATATATATATATAATATATATATATAATATATATATATATATATTAATAAAATAGCCCCCAACAAAACAAAACACCAAAAACAAATTTATATTTTATATTTAGATAAATAATGCGAAGCTCAAAAATATAGACACTTAACGTACGTTTAATAAACGAAGTGAGAAGTAAAAGAAGAGAGCCAAAGATCGCGAAAATCACTCGGAGAAAGGGAAAAACGGACAGAACGAAAAAAAACTCACCTCTCTGCGGGATTCGCTTATCTGTTTATTTGCTCCTCTTCGTTTTCCTCTTGTTCTGCCTCTGCTGCTCCGGTTCCGGGGCCGAGACAGGTGAAGGTGAGTGATGGTTATGAATAAAAGGAAAATAGTTAATAAATTGCGAGGAGTGGCAGTGGATAGCACATAGCAGTGATGGCTAAGACGTGACCCGACACATAAAATGCATCTCTCGTTGATGGGGAGGAATGTACGCATGTGTAATAATGGCATGTATATAACGTGGTTTATGTCCAGGACAATGGTGAGGGATGAGAAACACGCAGGTGGAATAGACAGTAACGCTAACCAATATCTTCTGGCATTCATATTCACCTGTACTGAGCTCATGCGGGTCCGATAAGCATTCTTAGACATGGCGAGGGGTTCCGGAAATCGCTCCACAAGTGAGTTTACTGACACGTAAGGATTGCTCTCAGATTGTGAAATAAAGGTAACTAAAAAAAGAAAAAGAAAAAAAGACTTGATGGTGGTTCCAAGAGCATTCATAATTCATTTGGGGCATATTGAGTAATTTATTTCTTATTTTCAAGATGGTGGCCTCTTTATAACATTATAAATGACCAGAATTTATTAGGTACATTGGTATTTCCTACGACGTATTAAATAACGTAAATATATGTTATAAATTGATTATTCAAAATCACATGCCGCGTCAGCAGCTAAGGTCATTAGCGGCTCTGGATTACTTACAAAGCACTACGAGAGGAGCAATATATTATTACAACAATAATATATCTGGTCATTTTGACTGCTGCAAGGATCGCATGTAACTCTGCATAGAAGACTGAGGCTGCCGGAGGGCTGCCAACTGCAGTCTTCCTCCTGCTGCAAATCCTGCACCATTTTCAGATTTCGAACCATCTGTACATATTGCATCTGATCCTTGGTACTGAAAGTTTGTTGAAAAAATCACCCTGATTTCTTTTTCGCATCTCTCCTCCTTCCCTATTCCGACCAGCTTGACTAGACTACACACACACACACATACACACTCACACACACACACACGCACACACACACATAAATGTATATATGTGTGTATGTGTTTGTGTGTGTGTATATTTCTGCACAAACATGCAAGCGTGCAGGTCCATGTGCACACACACGGATTTGAAAATATTGGGTTATTATTACCTAGATACGATAGTGGTGCCCGACTACTGCCTTGTAGTTCAGTTCGTGCATGGTCAAAGGGAGTTCTCCCTATACAAAACAATCCACTGAATGTGTCATCTATAAGACACACACACACACACACAAATTTATATGTCATAGTAAAATATGCTTCGTTCCGTTCTTAAAATAATGAAGTACACTGTTAATTAGTCAAATGAGCAGTGTAAAAATGGATGTAGGGAAGTGAAGCATAGCATATATATGATAATTTGAAAAAAGAGCAGCAACGATAATAATAAGGAATCGCAGTAATAAAACGATAATGGATAGGTAAAAAACGACATATCTTCGAGAATGATGAATGTTCAATGAATATTTAGCGTCTCGCAAAAAAAAACTTTTTAAATTGCACCAAGACACACGCGATGTTCTCGCAAAAAGAAAATGTACCACATATCTTTTGAAAAGAAAAGAAAATATTTTTTTTTGTGTCTGTGCAAAGAACATAAAGTACAGCGCATTACAACGCTTATAATTAATTAGTAATTTGATATAACTATTTATAACTCGCAAAGTGAAACGACGGAGGTGTAATTTTTTTTTCTAACGATTAGATATTTTCAACCAATCAGCTTCGACAGGGTTTGTGCTGCTTTATTTTTGAGGTCCAATTTTAATCCTGCACATGCTCAGAACAAGCTAGTTAATCGCTTCAATCTATTGATAAGTAAAGACGACCTCATCAACTCCAGAGAAAAGATGGAGTTAGGTTGTCATTAATTTTTATTATAAGTAATAACAAAACTAATTCTGACATTTTCATATTAAAGATGTATGTGAAAATTCATCAGTACATACTTTTATAAGTTACTGCATATTCAAACTACAGATATAACTCTCAGTGAAACGAAAAACAAAAAGAAAATATCAGAGAATTCCAGAATTTACTGACACAGAAAAGGCAATGATATTTCCAGGTTGGAAAAACATTCCTGACTTACGCAATATACTTATCGAATAAAGAAAAGGGTTGAATAACATCACTATTAAGTTTCAAATTTAAAGTACAAACTTCTTGATTCTTAAACTACAGTGACTTCAAAATCGCATGGACATTTGTATCATGATCCTCGCTAGCAACATCCCCGTGTCCTGCGATCACACACGAGAAATTGCTCTCAGAGAAAACCACTGCGAATATAAATAGTTACGAGTATCTTATTTTTGTTTGACACCTTCATTTCAGTTGCCTATAAAATGTATATATATATATATATATATATATATATATATATATATATATATATATATATATATATATAGATAGATAGATAGATAGATAGATAGATAGATAGATAGATAGATAGATAGATATAGATACACACACACACACACACACACACACACACACACACACACACACACACACACACACATATATATATATATATATATATATATATATATATATATATATATATATATATATATACATACATATGAGTGTGTGTGTGTGTGTGTGTGTGTGTGTGTGTGTGTGTGTGTGTGTGTAATTTAGTCACACACATGTATGTGTTTCTATATATGAATGTATATATATATATATATATATATATATATATATATATATATATATATATATATATTTATATACATATACACACACACACACACACACACACACACACACACACACACACACACATCCATTTGTATGAGTACACAATCCGGAACCGCCTCGGCCTACAGTGACACTGAGCCAGTTCGAGGCTGGCCTTGTTTCGAGCGCGTCGCTCGAATGTCTCTCTTACGTTGAAAGTGATTACTAAGAATGGCAGCGATGAATCTGATTATTGGTGAGCTATTTGCCATGAGAGCCATGCTGACCGGTAGTAATTGTAATAATTAGTAATGTTAAAAGTGAGTGCCTTAGAGACAGCATAGTAAATTTAGGGTAATTAGAAGAAAATGACACTGATCAGACATATATTTGGGGACAACAGGGACATTAATCATTTAGATTCGGAATAAATCGATGCATCATAGGTTTATGAATCAAATCATCAGCCTAGCATTAAAGACCGTATAGAGTACTTATCACAAGATAGATGTTGGAATCTTCATTATCAAAAATAACGTATGATAGTGCGTCGTCTAATGCCGCGCTTTTATTCCAGTGGCCGTGGTGAAATTCCAGAGAGACGGCGAGGCCCGGAAGGACACGCTGCTCAGATACCTCGGGAGCCTCCCCCGCCTGAGCGCCGTCACGTTCTGCTTTAGGGTCAATCTCCGCCAGGCGAGGAATTCGAACGCTATTCTGTCCTATGCTGTCCGGGAGGAACCCAATGAATTATATATAGGTATGAGAGACAGTTTTCTTTTCTCTTACAAGCTATAACTGCCTTTTCTGCAATCACTACCCTTCGCTTTCCTTTTTCTTGACCCCTAATGCCTTGCTTGAAAGAAATTGTTCCAGTGGAAAAAAATTTAAAATGAAATTAAGCAAAGCAATTCAAAGCCTTTTGATACATACATATATATATATATATATATATATATATATATATATATATATATATATATATATATGTATATATATACATATATATATATATATATATATATATATATATATATATATATATATATGTGTGTGTGTGTGTGTGTGTGTGTGTGTGTGTGTGTGTGTGTGTGTGTGTGTGTGTGTGTGTATATGCATACATATATGTGTATATTTATATATTGTTTCACTTTAAGGTTTCAGCCATGAAAATAAAGCACTAGAGCTTTTATGCTGCGGCGATGTCCTGCAAGAGGAATGGAACTACACACTGCCTCTGCGGGAATGGGTGTCTGTGTGCGTGGCAATCGACTTCGAGGATCGATACATAAAGTTTCTCTTCGGCGGTGAGATCATACAGCATAGTTTTAAAGTTTCCGGCAATCCACTTCTAGAGGTCCGAGGAGGAGGACTTCTCGTGTTCGGTCAGGACCAGGACTCTTACGGCGGAGGCTACATCAATATACAGAGCCTGTGCGCGACCTTAGCTGATCTTAGAATCTACGACTATTGTTTGAATGACGATGAGCTGATGGCCTTTAGCGACTGCAGTTTAGACCCGGCCACTTTGTTGTCTCCCATCATCAGCTTCTCTGATATTGAACGAGATTTCGAGGCGATGAATGTCGAGATCAGCCAAATACAAAATAACGAATACTGTAGTGCGCAGCGGAACGACATCTTGATCTTTCCCGAATTTCGGTCCTTCAAGGAAGCTAAACACCTGTGTCATATTTCCGGAGGTGAACTCATGGTTCCGAGGAGCGAGGAGGAGACCTGGAAACTCTTCAGCAAGACTGTCTATTACATTAACTTTTGCAACAGTGGCTCTATGACTTCCTTTTGGCTAGGTGTGAAGGGAAATGTTACCTCACAGTCCTGGGAACACTATGCTACCGGCATTGAACTTAATTTTACCAATTTTGTTCAGCAGAAAATTCCTGTTGAAGAACCCAACATCTGTGTAGGATTTGCGGGGAACAACAACACGAATGCAAATCAGCATGGCGGTTGGTATTCGGTCAGTTGTAGGTTGCGACGTTGCCCTATTTGTCTTCAGGACGAAGTGGTGCTGCTGAAGGCTCGTGGTCTGTGTAAGGACTCTCTCTTTGACCGCCAATATTTCCTGACTAATGACAAGGGCTTGATTACTTTCACTGGTGTTTATTACTCAATGATCACCCGCCACTTTCCCTCCAATGACACGGATGATTTGGACTATGGCTTCTGGCTGCTGAATCGACTTGACAAGCCCTCAGTATGGGCAACACTGCGGATGGACTCTCCCACACACTACCCACTCGGAAGGCATCTCTGGAGGGTAGAGAATGATGTCTGTGGGAATTCCACCATGTCTATCATTATCACGGCATGCAAAGAACAACAGTTTTCCTGCAGTGATGGCACATGTGTGGAGTTAAGGCAACGGTGCGATATGGAGCTGGACTGCCCTGATGATTCAGATGAAATGGGATGCGAGTTTCTCACTCTGGCTCCCTCCTACAACAGCGACAACCCTCCTCCACGTCAAGACATTACTCAGCCAGTTCAGGTCGAGATTCATATTGATATCTACGCAATACGGAAGATTGATGTGGCCAACTTTCAATTTACCTGTGAAGTTGAGGTGACCATGGAATGGTTCGACTCCCGCCTGCGGTTCCGCCACCTGAATAATGCCACTGAACTGAATTCCTTAACGGGGCTCGAGCAGCAGCCTTGGAGGCCCAAACTGGAGTTCCTGGGAGACAGGAACACGGCCAGCGACGTCCAGGAGCGGTGGGCGACCCTGAGCGTCCGTCGATACACCATGCCTCTGGATGACAACGACGAGGAAGAGTTTGAAAGTAAGTTTTGGCTCTTGGTCCTGTTTCAGCCTTTGGGAATAATATCCATGTCCCTTAATCAACTGCTGCTGAAAATTATTCTTATATTCTTTCAGGTGAAGTGTTTGAGGGCGAAGGAAACTCTTTATTGCAAGTTCAAAAGTTAACAGTAACGACACCGTGTCAGTTTTATTTAGAGAAATTCCCGTTCGATCAACAGCGTTGTTCTATGGTCAGTAATTAATATGAGTTAATATATCAAATATCGTAACACTTACTGGATTTACTTGGCAAAAAAACAAAACAAAACGGAATCGGTGATTCAGCTAGACAACCCCTTTCCTTACTCACCCATGATTTTATATTCATTTCCTCAGCGAAGTTATATTTGATGTTACAGGGCCTGAAAATGTCGGGCATCACCAAGGACTACATTGCCCTAAATTATAGGAAAGACGGCATAACCTTCAGTGGGAGAAGAAGAATGTTGGAATATATACTCGTGAAAGAGACTATTGACAACGGAGATGTAGTAAGAAGCTCATAGTTCTGTAACTATTAAATCTTGAAGAGAATACATGATTAATCATAATATGGCTTACACTTAATACTAATTACCAAATTAGGAGCTAACATTTATGAATTGGCATTTACTCTTTTTACAGCCATATGTGTATATATATATATATATATATATATATATATATATATATATATATATATATATATATACATACACACACACACACATACACACACACACACACCACACACACACCACACACACACACACACACACCCACACACACACACACACACACACACACACATACACACATATATACACATATATATGTATATGTACATATATAAGTATATACGTATATATATATATATATATATATATATATATATATATATATATATATATATATATATATATATTCAGTGCACCTGAACATTCTTGTAACAACGTGTTATAACGTGTTCAAACATGAAAATATGCAGGTAATAATGCTTCGCCGCCATTAGGAAATCAGGCACCATTCAAGCAACATGGAATCCACCAAAATCGAGGCCAGGACAAAAATTAAATTCATGGTGTCATTGATACTCTGGAAAAAGTTTATGGT
>NC_051420.1:32626049-32638549 GCF_015228065.2 Penaeus monodon | reverse complement strand
ACCTAGGGTTTTCTCCTCATTCAAAAAAATACAATTTACGCTATTTACACACACACACACACACACACACACACACACGCACACACACCCGCACACACACACATACCCACACACACACGCACACACACACACACGCCCACACGCGCGCGCGCACGCACGCACGCACGCACGCACGCACGCACGCACACACACACACACACACACACACACACACACACACACACACACACACACACACGCACACGCACACGCACACGCACACGCACACACACACACACACACACTTAATATGTATACACATGTATGTACAGTTGCGGAATCATATTTCAGTACACATGCAGGGTCCCAATCTTGTACATCTGGCAACCACCTCGATGTAAACATAGCGTAAATAGTATTTTTATGAATTAGAGCTACTCGTCACTTAGCTATCTAGAAGCAGCTAACTGAACAAATAAAGTTAATTATCTTTTCGTCAGATCAAACACTGATTCAGAAGCAAAAATCATAATTGTGAGCATGTGTGCGTGTTGAGAAATTAGAGATGCTGACCATTTTCAGTTGTTTGATTACTAGTATGCGCAGCGATTTAGAATTGTAGTTTTGCATTTCAAACATTTTGAACCACGTTCAGCGAAAAGTAACATGTAATTGATTACTGAAATACTATCTTGCTCTGTATGAATTGAGTAACTGGTAAAACACTCATCATTTTTAAAAATATATTTAGCTGCCTCTTTACTTTTAAAGAACAGTAATATGTAGAAAAGGAAGGCAAATATTGTGGAAAATCATACTGACAGGAACAATTAATTCTTTATTAAAACCTTGTCCAACCACCATTATTTTCTATAATTCCTCGTAGTCTCCCCGGGACAGAGGCGACATGCTTATATATAAGTTCCGTCCTCCTACGTAGTACTTCCCATTCCCTCTTTGCATGTTCTATTAACTGTTCTTTCATTTGCTGTTTCCCAGACATTGACTATATTTGCCCAGACATTTCGATTGGATTTAAGTCACATGCATTGCTTGGCCATGGTAGGATCTCGAGGTGGTTTTGGTCACGAAACCATCTCTTAACTGCCCTCGACGTGTGTACTGGGCAGTTATCCTGCATGAATACGATCGTTTCTGGGAAAGGCAAGGCATAGCTCCGTACTGACGAGAGAAACACTTCTAATAATTCGATATATTTCTCCGAATTGAATCTCCCCTCCATTTCTGCCAGTTCACCAACGCCATGCAGGACTATTCACTCCCGCATATTACAAGTCAAGTGGCCACTCCTCGCAGTTTCGGAGATGTTTTGTTTGTCATATCTGGAAAATATAGATTCATCATCATCATCAACGGGCTAACGCCGACGGGGGCGCATGGCCGCATCCACCCTTCTCTTCCAACCACGAGGGTCCCTCAAGGCGAGTGTCCAGGCAGGCCCTCGGCCCATCTCGAATTCCTCGCAACAGGTCTCGTCGAGCTGCCCAAGCCATGACCTCATGGGTCGTTCCAAAGGCCTCCTCCACCCAGGGTTGTCTCACAAAGAGACAACCTGATGGGCAGGGTCATCCACAGGGAAACGAACTAGGTGCCCATATAGCCTGAGTTGGCGGTCCCGGATTATGCAAGTAACAGGTCCCATGCCAGTTTCACGGTGTAACCGTCTGTTGGACACATGGTCCTGCCAACTGTACTCCATGATCCGGGGAAGGGACTTGTTACAAAAGGCATCAAGACGAGACTCCAAGACGCTGGATAGCGTCCAGGTTTCACTTCCATAGAGCAAAATTGGCAGTATCAAGGCCTTGAAGACACGTAGCTTGGTCCTTCTGCATAGGTACCAACATCTCCAAATGCTCTTGTTGATTGAGTTCATGGCTCCTGTTGCCAGACCAATCCGTCTATTGACTTTTTGGTCTGACAGCCCAGAGATATGGACTACACTACCAAGGTATGTGTAACTCTTTGTAACTTCAACGTCCTCGCCGCAAACATGGATCGATTGATGAGTTCCTCTAACAGGCCCCCAAAATCCTGAATCTTGGTCTTGGTCCAGGAGACCTCTAGGTCTAAGGGCTACGCCTCATTGCTAAATGCATCAAGAGCCGCCACCAGTGACTCCAGGGACTCAGATAGGATAGCAACATCATGGGCAAAGTCAAGGTCTGAGACCTTGATATTGCCCAGTGTTGCTCCACACTGACTTTGGCTAGTAGCCATTATCCAGTCCATACAGGTGTTGAAAAGTGTTGGTGCAAGGACACGCCCTTGCATCACCTTTGAATTAACAGACTGCCAGATGGCAGTTAAGACTGTATGCAGGCCCTGAGCCATAGGTTCACCCTCGGCCTTTAGCAGTTCAGCAGGGATATCACATATGCCTGCAGCTTTCCCACTCTTCAGCTTGGAAATTGCCATCCTAACCTCTGTTAGGGTGAGTCCGGCACAGGTATTGTGACATCACTTGCATCCAAGCTAACTGTTGGAGGGTCTACCTGGTACAACTACTCAGCCCAACATTCATGAACCCCAACATGATCTGCGAAGATCCGTCGATCCGCTGATCGGACTGCAGTCATCAGTGAGGAGGGCTTAGGGTTCAGCTTTCTCAGGGCTTGGTAGGCAGGGAATGCGACAAGCTTCAGTGGCCTCTAATGTCTCCAGGGAGATGGAATTCTGCCTTGCCCTTGGGCATACGCCAATGGATTCATGGGTTGCTTCGAGTGTTATGCGCTTGAACTCCCACAAAGCAACTGGGTCCATCAGGTTGTCAAGTTTTGTGAATTGGTCAGAGACTGCCATGGTGAACCCATGGGCACACTCCACCTTCCTTAGTCTGTCCAAGTGAAACACCTCAGAATGGCCACTGGAGGGATGGGGAGTTTTGAAGTGGACCTGCAGGGTAGCCACAACCAGCCTATGGTCAGTGCCACAGAACTCAGCACTCCGGTAAATTCTGCAGTTCTGGAGGATCTTCCATTGCATGCTAACAAGAATGTGGTCAATCTCATTGGCCACTGTACCCTTATCGCTGTACCATGTCCAGTGATGCGGGTTGGAGTGCTGGTACCAGGAGCCAGAGATCCTCATTCCCTGGGACCTAGCAAAGTCCCGGAGAAGCAGGCTATTCTCGCTGTTGGGATCAGCTCCCTAGCTATGGTGGCCGACAGACATCTCATAGCCAGCTCAGTCACAGCCAGATACCGCATTGAAGTCGCCCAGAACAATGCGAATATCTCTCCGGGGGCAATTGTCATCGAGTATACAAACATCGGTAAGAGCGTATACAGCAATAAGAGACATGAAGCCAAAGGCATGCTTCAGTCTCAATGCCATAATATGCTCATCAACTAGTGTCACCTCAACTACCAAGGGCTGAAGTTGGCTGGAGATGGCTATGGCTACACCCTGGAGGTGGTGACCATTGCTGTGGCCTGACTAGTAGTAAGTGTACCCACCCATACTGATCGTGCCGCTACCAGGTCTTCTCACCTCCGAGAGGGCAGCCACCTCAACTCCTAGTCACTCCAATGCCCTCGATAGCAGAGGTTACTGCTCATCCTGCTGCAAGGACCAGATGTTCCAAGCGCCTACCCGGAAAGCTCGCCTGAGGTTAAGCCTCTGGCGGTCACTCCGGGTGCACGCCACCTCTGCAGCCCCCGCCGACGCTGCCCCAAGTAGAGGGGGTCGGCGGGCTGTGGGGCCCTCCATCCGCCTGTGGGGTTCCTGGGGGCTTTGCCCCACAAGCTTCATGGTGGGTTGGCTCCTGCCAGGGCGCAGGCAGAACAAGTAAATCTCATTCCCATCCTGCGCCCCAACATTTGCCCCCCAATGGGACCCACAGCCCGCCTTGCTTGCTGGGTGGGAGGGGCAGTACTCTTCCCCCCAGCATGTCCATGTATTTTATTTGTTGCCCAAAAATATTGAATGAGAGATTAGGACATAAAATATTAGGGCACATACAGCAATAATCTATATAGACTGATCTTTTCCATACATCATAGTACAATAAAAAGGTGAAAGAGGTGAAAAAGTAATTTGCACACCTTGTGTTGTGTGTACTCCAGCAGTGGAGCTTCCCATGCGCGGTAGAACAAAATGTTTTTTCATCACTCCAGATTACCCTTTCCCAGTAATCCAGATCATTGTCTACATACTGCTGGGCGAACTGGAGGCGACCTTGGCGATGACGTTCGGTCAACCTCTCTTTGATGGCTGGTGTTTTACTCACCGTTGACTTGTTACTGGAAGCTGCAATTCTTCTTGTATTTTAACTGCATTGGTGAAGGGGTTCGCCTCCACCATCTCCCTGATCTGAGCACTCTTGATTTTCGGTTGTCTTTCATAGAGCAACAGAACGAGGGCGATCGTTCAGGGTGCTCTCCTCCTCCCACCTCTTTATCCACTTGTAAATTACAGACCGGGAGATACCCAGCTCCCTGGAAATTTCACTAGGAGAGAGACCACTTCCTCTCAACCCAATGATACGACCACGATTTTCAATTTTAGTGCCTTGTGTTCATCTTCAAGAGTGTCTGCTAAGCCTTTCACTGGCAACCTCGTTTTCACCTCGGATTTCCCATATGTCATAATGACGTCATATTATCGACAATACCTTTTTTCTTTGTTTAACATATACTTGGGTTAACAGCGAGATAGATATTCGGGAAGTTAAGGGTATTCATTAGCATAGAGATTATGAAATAAAATATATTTCATATATTATAAAAATTACATGCTCTGGACATTTCGTATGGATGAAAATGATTATTCCATAAACATATAATATCATTGCACACTGCACACACAATGATAAATATGATACAAATATGTATATATACATATATAAACACATATATGCCTATGTATATACAGTTTATAGACATGAACTGACAAACAAGAAAATGAGAAATACAAATATGACAGACAAATGTAGAGAATGAGATACAACAGAATAATAGAATATGCAAAGAAGGAATGGGAAATAATACGTAGGAAACCGGAACTTGTATATGAGCCTATGCCCCGGGGAGACTATGAGGAGTTATAGAAAATAATGGTAGTTAGACAAGGTTTTCATAAAAATGAATTGTTCCTGTCAGTATGATTTTCCCCAATATTTGCCTTCTTTTTCTACATATTACTGTTCTTTAAAAGTAAAAGGGCAACTAAATCTCTTTTAAAAAATGATGAGTGTTTTACCAGTTACTCAGTTTATACAGAGCAAGATAGTATTTCAGTAATTAATTACATGTTACTTTTCGCTTGGTTCAAAATGTTTGAAATGCAAAACTACAATTCTAAATCGCTACGCATACTGATAGTCAAACAACTGAAAATGGTCAGCATCTCTAATTTCTCAACACGCACACATGCTCACAATGATGAAACCCTTATATATTCACTGTATTTTCCGTATAGTTAATATTCTATAATAAAAAGTTATAATGTAACATTTTTTCTTCTGAATCAGTGTTTGGATGTCGAAAAGATAATTAACTTTATTTGTTCAATTAGCTGCTTCTAGATAGTTAAGTAGCGAGTAGTTGCAAAGCTGTTTACAGAAAGCAGCGTTTATGTGTAAAGAATGCGCAGCTATAATCATTTGTGGAACTAAAACGCCGGCCCACTTCCATAGATGTTTCCATTTTTCATTTAATCAAAAAATTTCCCCCAAAGGGAAATCTTGTATGAAAAAAATTTTTAAAAGCCAACGATTTTTAAAAAACATTTAAAAAATTATAACAAAAAATTTAATGTTTTTGGGAAAAACTTTTTAAGGAATTTGTTACCCCGCCCCCCCCCCTTTTCTTCTCCCCCAAACAAAAGGGCAGGCTGGCGACGGCGGGGTTATCCACAGGTCGTGAACACTGAACAGCTCCAAAAGGCCCCACCCACCACCCCGTCCAAACCCCCGGGGGGAAAAAAACGTCAGGTGGGGGGCGGCGGGGGCACGAAAATAAACAAAACGATAAGTCTTTTTTTTTATTTGCACAAGTTTTTCCCCTGTACACTTTTTAGGCAAAAATACGGGGGGAAACCAGCAGGTCACACTGCCACGATACACCCTTATAACGGGGCCCAACCCCAAAGTTATACCCCGGCCCACAAGGCACCACGGGGTTTTTTTCACAGGAAGCCCCCAAACCGCGTCTCCCGGCTTTTTTCCTCTGTTTCCTCCGCAAACCCCGCTCCCGCCCATGTTTGCCCGGGTCCCTTCATTTTAACACATTTTTCGCCAGGGGACAAAGACCCACT
Organism: Penaeus monodon; assembly: GCF_015228065.2. Classification (NCBI taxonomy): domain Eukaryota; kingdom Metazoa; phylum Arthropoda; class Malacostraca; order Decapoda; family Penaeidae; genus Penaeus; species Penaeus monodon. The sequence continues at coordinate 32,632,291 of NC_051420.1, read as the reverse complement.
GGCGTAGCACTATCCCCCCCTATAAAGCAGCCCCGACCCGTCGGCTCGCCCCTATCTAAACCTAAACAAACTAATAAAATTTAAAAAAAAACAGTTCTCGGGAAACACCAAATCTTTCATCCGCGCAAACTTTCTTCGCTCTCGTTTGGGGTCTCTCTGGAGGAGGGGTGGGCGGGGGGTTTAGTTTGGGCCAGTGGCACCCAGAGGGGTATCTCCTGCCCCAAAAGACCGGGCTCAGGTCACCATTGACATTTTGTTTGCATCGCCTTCACCTCCAAATGCTCGTCCCCTCTCGGTCACTTTCTCCCCCACGCCCCTCTCGCCGAAAGGGGCTAACTTCATCTTTTTTTTTCACCATGGCCCAGGAGAGCTTGGGGGCCCCAGGGAAAACCCCACGGGCCGGCCCACGGGGGAAAAACAAAAGGTTTTTTTTTTCGCCCCTGGAATTCGATAGGTGACATAAAGAGGCCGCTACCACCGGAGGCCCCCCCCCGGGGGCCCCGGGTAGTTTCGGCGAGACCCCTCGTTCCGACGGGGGTTTTTAGGCGCCACCCTCTGTCCCCTATGTTTTCCCTTTCCTTCCCTCTCCCCGGGTCGGGGGGGTCCCTTCATGGAATGGCCGGCTACCTTGAGTTTTTCCCACCACTCGTGGGGGCACCTCCCCCGGGTTCTCTTGAAAGGGGCCACTGCATAGCTGGATGGGGACGTTGGAAATTTTCACGTCGGGGGGCGCCTGGGGCCCAAATCCCCCGGGTTGGGCCTGGCTCAGGGCCCAACATGAGTCGGGCGGGTTGAACCTTTTACCTCATGCCAGCAGCCCGGTGGGCCAGGGAGCATGGGGGGCGTTTGACGTCCCAGTCTTCCTGATTTTCCCTGCAATTTTTGGAAAGGTTTTTAAACCCGCTCCCCCAAATACCTGGGACTGTGGAGGAGGGGTCTTTCCCGTGTCTTGCGCACCCCTTACAGCTCGAAACACTCACGGAAAAATCGTGACTAAAAACTCCCGGCCTTGGTCAGAGTGCAGTTCAAAAGGGAAAAACCCCAAAAACGGGTAAAAAAATTCATTCCCCTAAACCCCCAGCCACGGCCCGGGGCCTCTTTGGGTTGGGTTGCATATGCCTCGGGCCATTTTGGAAATAGTCCATTACCAAACAAAAATTTTTGGGTTTTCCTTGTGGCGTGAGGGGCCCGCGGCCCGGCAATGCCCTATTGCCACCCGTTCCATGGGTGCCCCACACTTTACACCTGTAAGGGGGCACTTTTTCTTTCAGGGGGGCCCTTCTTTGAAACTGCAAATCACATGCTCTTAAACCCCGAAAACGCCCCTTCTCATCCCCACCCATTTAGAAGCAAAACGGAGACGTTTCAGGGTTTTTTCTCCCCCAAAGGGGTCCACTGGAAAACCCCGGGCATTTTAATTTGCCCTCAAAACCCAGCACGCAGGGCTCGGGGTACTAAACTACCCACGGGGCCCACTGTCCATTTCCCACTCAACTGCACCCAGCCCCTTCACTAACAAACCGCTTTGATCCACTCAATTTTTCCCAAAGGGTCCCCAGACACTTTTGGGGGGGGCCTCCCGCAGCCACACCCTTTCCCAAAATGGGGCCCGCCACGAGAGCCTCAAGCCACGGGACAAGGGGAAAAGCAAGGTCAAAAATCCTCACGTTGTCCCTTTTCCCCACTAAACACCCCCTTTAGTGGCACATTCCAGCACCTGCGGGACGGAGGCACCGGGTCGAGCCCTTCTGGAAACGGGGAAGCAATTAGCCTAACACGGGCGTCGACTCAGGCTGTCAGCGTTGAAAAGGGGGACACGACCCGGGCGGGGGACGATGTGGTATTTTAAACTTTTTTCAAGGCGCCCAAACCCCCTTTGCCAGCTCCCCCTTTGGCTCCCTTCAGCGACTTAAACCACTTTTGGGCACAGGGCCCAGTCCGGATGGTGAATGGGCACCGTAGAGGGTAGGGGTAAAAAGGTTTGAGACCTTCACCCCCGCCAAAAACTCTTTCCTTTCACCAATATTTTGCCGTTCACCCCTGCAAATTTGGGCACTGTAGTGGGCCCCCGACATACTCCTTCCCGCCCCTTTCCCCCTGTGAAAAAAGGGCCCCGATGCCTTCCGAAACTAGCCTTTTGGCCCAAACAGGTTGGGGGGGCTTCGGGTCCGGATGGGGAAAGGGCCGGTGCTTCCACAGGGCCTTCTTCAGGTTGTCAAATGCGGGAATTTGACATGCCCCCGGCCCCACGGGAAAGGGCACCCCCCTTTTGGGGGAAGCCCCGGTGGAGAGGACCCGGGCTACCCGGGTGAAGTCCTTTTACAAACGGCGGTAGTATGTCCCACGGGCCCGGGTAGCTCCTGACTTCCGCCAAATTGGGGGGGAAACTGGCCCCCCTTCACCCCCCGCCACCTTCTTTTGGGGGGTGCGCAAAACCATTTTAAACTGACCATGCCCCAAAAATGGCCCCTCTTTGCGGGAAACCCTTCGAGCATTTTTTGGGGGGCTGATTTTAAAAATTTTGGCCTTCCCTCAACCGCTGTAGTATTTCCCCTCTACCCGGCTCCAGCTCCTCCTCGAAGGGGTCCCGAAAGAGGGCCCCGTCATAAATGTAAAAAAATTTGCCGTCCCACGGGCAGGCCATCCAATCCCCTCCCATCAGAGCTCGAAACAACCAGGGGTTTTTGCAAAAGCCCAAAAGGGAAATGACTTTTTGGAATTTGGCCACAGGCCTTCCCCGAAAAAAAAGGGCCCATTTTGGGGCTTGCCCCTTTTTCCGCCATCCCCACCTGGTGAAAACCCCCGACTTCGGGTTGAGTGGAAAACCCCCCTTTGGCCCCACCAATGCATCGAGTGTGTCATAAAATTCTCGGCAATGGATATGAGTCCTTGAAAAGTCCTGGCATTTTAGCCCCCCGGGGTTTTCCCCACAAAAAGCGTTGTGTGCCGTCCTTTTTTTTTAAACCAAAATTAACCCCCGAGACCCCTGGACTGTCCCGACCATTTAAAACCCCCCCCTGTGCCGCCAGCTCATTTACAGAGCGCTGCATCTTTCTCGCCTGGTTGGTGAAAAACGCGAGGGGAAATCTTTAGGGCAAAAATACTTCCCGGTTTTTAATGGGGGTGGGGTTCACCAATCCTGTGCGGCCCAGGTCCAAATCACCCCTGCTAAAAACCCTCTGCATAAATGGACAGGGTTTGACGCATCTTTTCTGTTTCCCCGCTTCCGTCAGGGTTTGCGGGGCTCCGGGGCGCCCAAATCCTCGAGGGAAATCAGGGAACGGCCCCACACCAAAACCCAAATCCTCGCTCCCCGACGACTTTCGGGGCTCCCTTCCTCACCAAAATGCCCAGCTTTGGCCCCCCGCTGGGGACCTTTGGGCCCCTTTTCCCAAAAAGGGTTTTGGGTTTCCAAAAGGGAACAACCCTCCCCCCGGTCCCCAAAAAGGCCCGCCCCAACCCCTATGCCCTCCGCCAGCTGCAAGGGGTTTTTGGGTTTGGGGTCCCCCAGGCCCTCTTTTTCCCCGATCAAATCTTGCATCGGGCAAAAAGGGTTTTAGACCTGTCCTGGGGGGAAGGGGCAGTCGCTCAGCCTAAATACCTCCCCAAACCAACCTTTTGGAAACAAAGGGGAACCCCCCCCCCTTCAAACCCTACACCCTCAAACCCGCTTCCCCCAAAAGGGCGACCCCCCGCCTTTCTCTGCGTCAGGTAGTCAAGGCCCGCCCAAACAGTTCTCGTCCAGATCGGCCATACCCCGGCAGCCGCGCCCCCGTGCCCGCCCCCGCCAATAGGGCCCTCCACTGGCCCCCCCTTGGGGCTGGGAACAATCCCCTGACACCACACAGTCTCGTTTTTTTGGGCTGGAATTTGCATATGGGCCCAAAATATCAGGCCGCACTAGGGGCTTCCCCAGGGCCCCCGGGGCCACTGTCAGGGCATGGGTTCCCATCTATTTGGGCCCCCCAAACCCGCATCGTGCTGGTTCGACGGCAGGCCCTTTCCCAAGTCGGGGCCCGGGAAAACCCAGGACGGCTGGGGGTTTTGGCCCCCTTCTCCCGCCTTTTTTCCCCCCCTGTAACCCCTTTCCTTTGGGCCCCTTTGGACATGCGCTGGGTGGGGACCATACCTGCCACAGGCCTTGCAGCACTGCTGGAAGGGATCAGAAACCGTCCCGGTTTAGAGGACGTTTTTCCCCCCGTTTCCCTGACCCCTGACTAAGTCCCGGGCCCTACCTCTCCGCAGCCCCCAAAACAAACCTTGGAAAGGGTTTTCGGGGTCAAACCCTTTCCCCAAAGCATTTTTTTCCAAAATTAGCCCTTTTCCCGGGCCCCGGGGAAGGGGGGGGGGCCCCCCCCCCCCCCCAAAAACCCGGCCCCCGGGGTGGGGGGGGGGGGGGTGAGCAGCTGGCCCGGCCCTTAAAGCCTTTAAAAAGGTCGCCCAAAGGCCCTCCCCTCCCCCGCAGCCGAGGGTGCCTCTTAAGGTAATTTGGCCCGCTGGCGGTCCGCCCCGCTCCCCCGAAAAACCCCCCCAAAACCCAAAATCCTTTCCCCCCGGGGGGTCCCAAAAAGGGGCCTTTTTAAAACCCCCGCAGCTGGGAAAGGTGTTGGGAGCCCGAGCCCCCCTTCCCCCGGGGGGCCCCTTAGCCCCTTTTTCCCGAAAAAGGGGTTTTTCCCTTTTCCACCCTGGGAAAGAGGGCCCCCTTTTAAAAGGGCAAAAAAGCCCCCAAAACCCCCCCGCGGGGGCCCGGCCCTTTCGCCTTTTTAAATTTTGGGGGGAGGGGCCCCTAAACCCTGGCTCCCCCCTGGGGGGGGGGAATGGGGGCCAGGGGGTTTCCAATTTGGGGGAAACAAAACCCAAAAAAGGGCCCCAAACCCTTTTGCCGCGACCATGGCTTAACCCCCCCCGAAGCTGGAGGCCGGGGGCCCGCCCCGGGGGGAAAAGGGGTGCCCCGTAAATTAAAACCCCCCGGGGGGAAAGGGGTTTTGGGTTTCAACGAACCCGGTTTACCCGGGGCCTTTTTCCCCACTTTCCCCCCGGGAAAAAAGCCCTTTTGATGGGCCCCCCCTCAGCAACCATGGGTGGCCCCGGCCTTTTCGGGGACGGGGGTTTCCTCCCCCAACCCCGGATGAAAATTTACTCTTGGGATCGAAACCAGAAAAGTTTTCTGCCCCCCTTCCCGCTTGCAAGGGGTTTTCCGGGCCTCGTGCCGCCCGCTTTTTCCTTTTCCTTTCCCCTTCCGGGGCCCAAGGGCCCTGAAATCGGCCCTTCAATCCCCTTTCCCGCCTCCATCAAATTTATTCCTTTATGGTTTCCGGCCTTCTTTTTACCCTGATTTCTCTTCACGATCAAACCTTCCCCCCCTCACCCGTCGGCCGCCCCCCCTTCCCTTTCCCCAACCAAGGAGGTGGCCGGCCGTGTTTCCCCGGGCCGGCCTTTCCGGGGGCCGGCAAACCCCCCAAAACCCGGGGGGGGGGGCCCACAAATCCCCGGTGACAGGGCCCAAATTTTCCGGTTTTTTCCCTCACTTTTTGGGCCTAAACAAACCCTTCCCCTCACTCCGCCCCTTTTAAAACCAAAACCAAAAATAAATACGGGCCCACGATTTCCCGGGGCACAAAACCCAAACCCTTCCCCTTTGTTCCCCCCCCCTCCTCCGCCACCCAACCAAGGGGGTTGGATGGCTTTTTCCCAGGGTTTTTGGGAAAACCCATTTCCGGGGACCGAGACCCAAAAGGCCCAAAGGGGACCCCAAAAAAGCCCGGTGGCGAAAAAAGGGGAAAAATTAAACACACATTTACAGTTTTCCTTTTTTTTTCAAAAAAATTAAAAATTTTCCCAAAATTTTCATAACAAAAGGGGGACCCCAATTCCCACTCCCTCAGGAAAAAGGAAACAAAGTTTTTAAATTTAAAGGAAAACCGTGGGTTTTAAGGGGAATTCCCCCCAAAACCCTCTTGGTGTTCCCCGGTTTGAAACCAAACTCGTCATTTCCCCGGCCCCCCATGTTAAAATGTTTCGCCAAGAAAAACCCCCTTGGGGTTAGAAAAAAGCGGGGGAAAACCCTTTTCAAATTTAAAAACACCACATAAAAGTGGTTAAGAATTTAAAAAAAAAACAAATTCATAACAAAATTTTGGGGAAAATTCCCCCTTAAAGGGGAAAATTTGACCCCCAAAAAAAACCCCCGCCGGGGTAAAAATTTTTCCCCCTTTTTTCAAACCAACCACCAAAAACCATTG
>NC_051420.1:32618549-32621049 GCF_015228065.2 Penaeus monodon | reverse complement strand
AATTAAACATAAACACTGAAAAGGAAACATTAAAATATATTAAGTAAATCAGAACTTTACTACGCTTTACCAGTTCTATTATTTCATCAAAGTAAGTCAAAATAAGTTGTTTATATTCACTTCCATCATTTTTTATAATGTACTTATCGTATTTTGTCATTGTCATTTAAAGCCTTCAGCTTTATCTACTGACGGAAAAGCGAACAAAGGCAAAACTCAAACCATTATAATTAAAATTAAACCAGCAACACACAATAAACTAAGATAAATCTCAAAAAAACATAAAAGCACTGCATAAATACACTTAAAAGGAGGCAACAATAAAACGAATAAAAAAACAATACCTGTAATACTGCAAACTCACTGTAAGACTCCATAAAATGTATGTAAAAGAAAATAAAAGCACAAAGAAAATGACAAAATCTGAGAACAACGGCGGTTATTATAAGGATAGCCGAACGTAGCTAACGAGCCGATGCCTGTGCGCAACTCAAGCAAAGTGGTTGACCTCACCTTATTTATGCATACGAAGTCGTACGCCAGATCATCGCCGTCTAGACCCATATCCTCATTAAAAGTCGTTTGCCTTCTCTGAATGTTTCCTTAAAAAAAAAAATTATCTGTAGATTACCGTGTTTTTAAATTAAAGGAGGTTCATGAGAAAAAAATACACATAAATAATAAAAATACTAAAACAGAGGAAAAAACATATATAAATCCAAATCAACGATAAAAATTATATCCGTGGGCTAGCTGAGGGGTTTGGCGCCAAATGCCAGTTGAAGATTTTCCCTCCGCCTTGTCCGTCGCCATCTTGAGCACCATCTTGAAATCACGTATCTATGAGGGCGACTTCCTGACGTCATCCCTCGCAGGCCTTGAGTGGGACATCGAGAGGTCGTTACCTCGGATAATTTGGGCCAAATCTCCTCGAAACCTAAAAATGTCCTCTTCAGTGCTTCCGCCAGGCGGGTATCTTCTGCAGCGCCGCCAACTGTGCCTTCGTCATTATCCTCGCGCCCTGCTTGATAATTGTAATATTGGTCGCGGGGAATTTTTATGGGGTTTTAGGATAATGCTGAGGGGGTGTGCTTCGCCGAAAGAGCATTAAGAGCGGCAGTTCACTACAATATATATATATATAAAATATATATTATATATATATATATATATATATATATGTATATATATATATATATATATATATGTATATATATATATTTTATATATTTTATATTTTATATATATATATATACACACACACATATATATATATTTTTTAACAGCCATTTATTCCACTATAGGAAATCGGCCTCTCTCAATTCATTATTTGAGAGGATATTTGGCAGTCTCACCCTTGCCTGATTGATTGCCCTTCCTAATCAACCGCGGTTCGGCGCGCTAACACCTGTGCCAAGGCAGCGACTTCCCCTACGACAAATGCGTTTGACTTCTCAAGGCGATATGTCGTTTTCCCGCCGTGAGATCGGGTTCGAGCGAGCAGTCAGAGCGCAGGCATTTTTACGACTGCCGCGACGGGGAATTGAACTCGGGACCATGAGGATCGGAGTCCAGTGCTCTAACTACTGGACCATCGCGGCAGTCATATATACATATATGTATATATATATATATATGTATATATATATATATACATATATATAGGGATATATATATACACATATATAAATCAACGCACACAAACACAAACACACACACACATATGTGTATGTATGTATGTATTTAAATATGTGTATGTGTGTGTGTGTGTGTACTCATGCATATGTAGATACATATATTTTTATTTATATGTATAGAAATAAAGATATATATGTGTATATAGATTATATATATATAATAATATATATAGATATAATTATTTTATATAATATAATATAAAATATATATTAATATATAAATATATATATATAAATATATATATGTATATATTCATTACATACGTACCTACCTAAATTATATATATATATATATATATTATATAATATATATATATATATTTATATATATATATATATATATATATATGCACACACCAATCACCGCATGCGAGTGCGTGGGTTCATCCATGCACACACGCATCGCCGCGCGCGTGTGTGAGCACGCGCGCTCATTTACATAATTTTAGGTAAATCGAACCTAGATACGATGAAGTCCCTTAGGCAAGGAACTTCACCTCGATTGCCTATTGAGCCACTGGGTGGGAAAGCCAGCCCAAGTCAGTGCTGGTCCCAAGCCCGGATAAATAGAGAGTATGATTACCTAAAAGGTAACACCGGCATCTCCGTGGAAAGGAACGGGGACCCTACCACGTACTCACTCCAAAATCATTTACAACATGAAATCTACAAATTAAAATATCATGCTGTGACCACGGCGGCTCAAAAATGAAACCTTAAAAAAAAAAAGTTAAAAAAAAAATAAAAAATAAAAATTCACACACAACCCCACAACACACACACCCACACACACAAAAAAATAC
>NC_051420.1:32603406-32605906 GCF_015228065.2 Penaeus monodon | reverse complement strand
TTCAAAAAAGGGATCAAAGAAAGACGTAACCTTTGGACAACCGAAACAAAAGGTCTCTTTCCCCAAAATATAGTGGGTCTCATCTCAGAAAAAAAATAAAACTGGAGTCCGATTTCCTTTTTCTTTTTTTCTTTATTTTTTACATTTTCCATTTACATATTTTATAATTATACATTTTTTTTTTTACATTTATTTATTTTTTTTTTTTTTTTTTATCGGAAACTTTAGAGTGAAGCCCTTTTTTTCTTTCTTTCTTTCTTTCTTTCCCGAAACTGGACAGACTATGCGAGCATTTGAACACTCACTAAGATCCAGTGCAGAACCACGACCGAGACAACCACTTGGAACAGGGTGAGGATGCAGAACACCATCCAGATGTCGACCAGCTTCATATAGGCCGTGTGAGGAATAGACGAGTTGACCTACAGGGCAACAAACAGGTGTCTGAGACATCAGTGCGGAAGGGAAGAGGGACATCGTATACATTTATGTATGCAAACATATGTACATTTCCTGTCCATATTTATCTATCTCCCTTTCTGCCACATGTGCATGTATATAGAAAAATAGATAGGTATTAAAATTAAATATATATGCATATGTATATACATACATATATATATATATAAATATATATATATATATATATATATTATATTATATGATTATATAGTGATATATATATATGTGTGTGTGTGTGGTGTGTGTGTGTGTGTGTGTGTGTGTGTGTGTGTGTGTGCGTGTGTGTGTGTGTGTATATCTATCTCTATCTATCTATCTATCTATCTATCTATCTATCTATCTATCTATCTATATATATATATATATATATATATATATATATATATATATATATATATATATATATATATATTTACAGATAGTTATAGATATAGATTTATACATATACATACATGTATATATACATAGATATAGATAGCAACAAACATAAATATATAAATGTATATACACATGCGTATATATATACGTATACACTCATGTATATGGATACATATATATATCTATATCTATATCTATATATCTATTTCTCTCTCTCTCTCCTCTCTCTCTCTCTCTCTCTCTCTCTCTCTCTCTCTCTCTCTATATATATATATATATATATATATATATATATATATATATATATATATATATATATATATATATTATAAAGTTTGCGTGTGTGTGTTTGTGTGTATACATACTCACACATACACACCCACACACACACACACACACACACACACACACACACACACACACACACACACACACACACACACACACACATACATATATATATAATAATATATATATATATATATATAATAATATATATATATATATATACTATATATATTAATATATATATGTATATATATATATATATATATATATATATATATATATGTATATATATATATAATAAATATAATATTATATATATATATATAATTAATATATATATATATCTATATACACCATGGTCTATATTAGTCATATATATCTATGCATAATATTATATATGTATATTACATATACATGATTATATACATATGTATATGATACATAATATATACAATTATGATTATACGTATATATGCACAAAGAACACAGGTGTGTATATAATATATATAAATATATATACATACATATATATACTTAGATAGATAAATTAATATATATATGAATATTATATATGCACAGCATATAGTGTATGTAATATGTTGTGTGTATATATGATATTATATATATATATATATATCTATATTATATATATATATATTATATATATATATAGTTATATACATATATATATATATATATATATATATATATGCACTAGAAATATATAAATATTATGATAAATAGATATGTTTATGATATATATATGCATATTATCTTCCTATATATTTATATAAAAATATCTATATTATATAAATCAACACACACACAATCTCTCTCTCTCTCTCTCTCTTCTCTCTCTCTCTCTCCTCCTCTCTCTATCTATTAGATATATATATATATATATATATATATATATATATATATATATATATATAATAACTCACTCTATATCTATCTCTCAATCTGATATATATATATATATATATATATATATATATATATATATATATATATATATAATATATATATATATATATATATATATATATATATATATATATATTTATATATAGTTTATATATATATATATATATATATATATATATATATATATATATATATATATATATATTTATATATAATTATATATATATATATATATCTATATATTATTAAAATAAAATATATATACTATATATAATATATATATATATATATATAACTTGTTTTTTTTTTTTTTTTTTTTTTTATATATATTATATATGTAGTGTTTATGTTTATATTGTAGTGTTGTATTGTTTTTGTTTATTTTTTGTTATATAGTATATTTTATTGTGATTTTAGGTGTTTTTTGTGTGTGTGATGATTTTTT
>NC_051420.1:32575735-32586897 GCF_015228065.2 Penaeus monodon | reverse complement strand
TTCCAAATTGCGAATTTTTTTTTTGTTTAAAAAAAAAAATTGCCTCGGTTTTTATTTCTGGGTTTTTTTGAAAATACCCCCCCCTGCTTTTTTTTTTTTGCTTTGGGGAAATTAATTTTTTTTTTTGGCAGTGTGGGGTTTATGGTAAAGGGTTTTTAAATTATGCTTTTTTACTTTTTTTGGGAGGGGGGAAAGGGGGAAGTTTATAGGGGGGGTTTTGAAAAAACCCTGTTAAGCGTAGAATTAAAAAAAATGAAAATAACAAAAAAAAACCAATATTAAAGTATTGGAAACTTTTCTTTTAGAAATTTGAAAAATCAGAAAAAAATTAATCATACACTTTATTAAAGGGACGCAAAAAAGTATTTTTTAAAAAACACGTAAATAAAATAAAAAAGAAAACAATAAGAAAACGGAAAATGACAGAAAAAGGGGAGCAGTTCAAAACCCAAAGTTAAACATCTGATTTTAAAAATTGGTCTGCGAAAATACCGTTTCTCCCAAAACTGGTCATTCCACCGGCGGTTTAAGGGAAAAAGGGGTAAAGACACAAAATAAAGGAGAGAGAGATTATAAGAGTCAATTTGAGAAGAATAAAGCAAGGTTTATAAATTTTCTCTTTTTACGTTTCCCTCTCCTTTTCTTTTGTTTTCCCCCTGCCCCTGTTCTTCCTCCCCCCCCTCCTCCCCCGCTTCCTCCTCCTCCTCTTTTTTCTTTTTTTTTTATCCCTTCGCTTTATTTTTTTCTTCTTTGTTATTTTCCCCCTTTTCTTATCCTGGGGGTTTTGGCTGTATTTTTTTTTCTTTTTCTTTTCTTTTTGTATTCACCTGCGTTTTTCCCTTGTTTTATTTTAGTGTGGTAAAATTTTCGACACCAAAAACCACGTTGACACAAATTAAATATCTTTTTACTTTCTATTTCCCCCACCTTTACCTAACCACAAAGCATTAAAATTCCGTTTAAAAATCAAAAGAAGGGTAAGCTACAAATGTTTTTTTTTTAAACCCTCGACAATCAAATTTTCCCTTTATTTTTTTTTAAAGGGAAAATTTAAAGACATACGAAAAAAACAAGCTTTGGGAAAAAAGGAAGAGGAAACCGAGGGTAGGCCTTGATGCATAAAATTTAGGAACTTAGAGCGTAACGAAATTACCTTAAGGTCCCAAGAGAAAAGGGCGTCTCCTTTCGTCGCCGGGCCTGCGCCTGCACCATCCTCATCATACATTTAAACATTTTACTCACTCATCACACACACTCACATCTCAAACTCAAACACTCAATCACTCACCACTACTCTCACTCACCTTCATTCACACACCCCCAACACACCACACACATTTATAAAACACACATACTCACACACACACCACAAACAACCACACACACAACCCTCATCACCACACTGACATTGTCACACATCACTCATTACTCACTTACTCACCACTCCCTACTCACTCCCCATTCATCACTCCTCGCTCCACAACACACACACAAAACACACACCCCACCCCCTCACACTGCACATTGCCCCACACACTCATCATTAGCCACCACTCATCCCTCCCCACTCACTCATTCACCACTCGTCACACAACAAAACACACACACACACACACACACACATTCAAAACACGCACACACATTCAAAACACACACACACACACCCCCACACACACACACACACACAACCACAACCCAACACCACACACACCACCACACACACCCCACACACCACACACAACCCACAAAACACACAACCAAATATATATATATATTATATTATTAAATTAAAAATTAATTATATATTTTTTTGGTTTTTTTTTTTTTTTTTTTTTTTTTTTTTTTTTTTTTTAAATTTTTTTTGTGTGGTGGGGTTTTTTTGGGTTTTTTTTTTTGTTTTTTTTTGGTGTGTTTTTTTTTTTTTGTTTTTTTGTGGTTTGTTTTTTTTTTTTTTTTTTTTTTTATTTTTTTTTTTTTTTTTTTGTTTTTGTGTGGTTACTATTGTGGGGCGATACTGTACTGCACACACCACACACACACCACACACACACACACACCCACACACACAAACAAACCACACACACAAAAATTTTATAATATATATTATATATATAAAATATATTTTTATATATATAAAATTATATATATATGTGTGTGTGTGTGTGTTGTTTTTGTGGGGTGGGGTGTGCACTGAAGTATACGCACACAAATATTATACAACACAAATATAATACACAACACACACACAATACAAAACCCCAAACACACACACACACACACCACACACACACAAAACACCACACACACAATATATAAAATATATAATAATTAATAATATATATATATATATATATAATATATTTTAAATATTATAAATATATATTATATATATATATATAAAATATTATATATAAAAATGTAGTTATATATATATGAAATCAGTGGCTTTGCTACATAAGCGCGGGGGCGATGTTGTGTGTGGATGCATCCCGTATTGCATGCGGCTCTTGGTGTATGCACTTGCACTGTTAAAAATAATTTTAGGTAAATAAAACCCTGATACGATAAAATTCCCTTGGGAAAGGGAACCATTGCTATTTACCCAGGGGTGGCAAAAATAGGCAAATCAATGGGACTTTTTATTACTCCATTTCCAAGTCAGTGTGGGCCCAAGCCCGGAAAAAAGAGAGAATGATACCTAAAAAGGTAACCGGCACCTCCCTGGAAAAGGGAAATGGGGACCCCACCCCGTCTCCCTCCCCAAAAGCTCACAAAAAGAAAACTACAATTAAGTACATGCGTGACCACGGCGGCTCAAACATAAAACCCAACGTTAAAAAAAAAAAAAAAAAAAAAAAAAAAAAAAAAAAAAAAAAAAAAAAAAATATATATAATATATTTATATTAATATTATAATATATTTTAAAATATATATATATATATATTGTGTGTGTGTGTGTTTGTGTTGTGTGCGTTGTGTGTGTACACAACACACCCACCCCACACACAAAGGTGTTTTGGTGTGTATACATATATATTTTTTTTTTTTTTTTCTTTCTTTTCTTTTCTTTCTTCCTTTTTTCTTTCTTTTTTTTTTTTTTTCTTTTTTTTTTCTTTCTTTCTTTTTCTTTTCTTTTTTTTCTTTTTTCTTCTTTTTTTTCTTTTTTTTTCTTTTTTTTCAACAGCCATTTTTTTCCATCAGGATTCGGCCTCTCCAATTCTTATGTGAAGGGGTTATTGGGGGAGTCTAAATTTGGTGATGCCCCCCCTAATCAACCTGATTCGGCGCGCTAACCCCTGTGCCAAGCCAGCGACCCCCCCCTACGACACCTGGTTTGACTTCTCAAGGCGAACTTTTTTCGCGAGCAGTCAGAGGGGAGGGGAATTTTACGACTGCCCTCCGGGCGGGCCCCGGGGCAACGCATATATGCCCTATATATATAATATATATAATATATTATATAATATATATAATATATATAATAATATATATATATATATATTATTAATCTCATCAATAAAGGGATATCATGTTTAGAGCATTGACCTCTCCACTATCCTTTGCCACTCAACCGATATATATAATTTTAAAAATAATATTATATAAATTATATTAAAAATAATATATAAAGTATATATATATAGGCCCGATGGCCCATGGTTTGAGCATCGGATCAAGACTGTCCGACGGCAATCGGTTTGGGGTTGAGTACCGGGCCCGGGGCGTTTTCCCTTGGGCAAGGAAAATTTACCCCGATTGCTACCTAACCCCTGGGTGGGCATCTCATCAAAAACGGTATGCTCATGCTTTAGCAGCCGGGCCCCCTCCACCTCCTTCGCCACTAAACTCGATCTTACGCTTTTTTTCCACTTGACCCTCGGGCAACCCCCAAAATCTTTGAATTTTCGCTCTCTTGTTTCGGTTTGCCTTTTTCCTCGTTTTCCCATCACCTCCCCGTCAGCAAGTTTTTCCAAACTTTTTCTTCTCATCACTGACAATAACTTTAATTTCCCCCTGTTTAAGATGTCCAACATCCCGGTTTTTCAAATTTTTTTCTGGGTGGGCAAGTCAGCCCAAATCATGTGGGCCCAAGCCTGGATAAAAAAAGAGAGAATGATTTCCTAAAGGTAACGCGGCCCCCTCCGTGGAAAGGAACTGGGACCTACCACGTACTCTCCATTTCACACAAAATGAAAAAATACAATTAAGTATATGTGGATACGGCGGCTCAAAATGGGCCACGTTAAAAAAGAAAAAAAAAAAAAAAAAAAAATTTAATTTACGGGTTTTTTACTCATGACAACCAAACCCCCAAAACCCCCCCCCCTCCCCCCCACCCCAAAATTTAAAGTTTGGGTTTTTTTGGGGGTTTTTTTTTGTAAAAGAGTCCAAACGAAAAATTTTTATTTTTCCAATAAAATTTTTTATTTTTTAAAAAATTTTGGATAAAATAGAAGATGTTTGGGAAAAATTAAAATTCCTTAAAATGATTACATACCACAAACACACAAAAAAAACACAAACACAACCCAAATTTAAATATTATAAAAAAAAAAAAAAAAAAAAAAAAAATCTATATTTTATACTTTTTAAATTACTCTATTACAAAACAAAACACACCCCCCCACAACACACACACACAACCAACAACAAAAAAAAAAAAAAAAAAAACCCCCCCCCCCCAGTTTTAAAATTTTAAATTTAATATATTTATATATTTTAAAAAATATATATATAATTATAATAAGGTTTATTAGTTAAAGGTGGATTAATTTGATAAACTCTTTTTAGCTTTTTTTATTGTACATCACACCCCAAAAACCCCAAAACCCACTTTTTTTTTTTTTTTTAAATATAATTTTTATTATTTTTTTTTATAATCCCCAAAAAATTTTAAATTTTTCCCCCCAAACCAACATCACAAAAACCCCAAACCACCCCCCCCCCCAGCAAATATATATGTTTTAAAATTTAAAATTTTATTTTTTTTTTTAAATTATTCGAAAAAATAAACCTATTCAAAAAAAAACTAATGATTCTACCCCTTTTTCCCCTGTACTTCGGCCCAATTTTTTGGGAAGCAAGTCTTTTTGGTTTTTCCCTTTTTATCCCTAATCACAATTTTTTAAAAACCTTATCTTTTTCTTTTTCCAAATATTCCTTTTGTAAATGTCACATTTTTTCTTCGGGTTTTTTTTATTTTATCTTCTTCTTATTTCGTTTAGAAAAACCGTTTTTCCCTTCCCCAACTTTATTTTTTTTTTTATTCGGGAACTGCTGGCAATAAAACAATATTACCCTTTTGTAGTATCTCCCTCCAAGTTTTTAAAATTCTTGGCCCCTTTAATTTTTTTCAAAATATATTTTAAAAAGGGGGGGAACGTCAATTTTAACCCAAAAAAATTTTCACAAACTTTTGGGGTAACAGGGTTTATTTTTTTGGTTTTTTTGAAACTTCATATCGTTCTTTTTTATTAAGAACACCAGTTCCGCTTTCCTAATATAAAGGTTTTGGGTCTTTTTATGTTTTTTTTTTCTTATTCATTTTAATTTGAATTGTTTTTTACCTTTTCCCCAAAAATCTTTTGGAAACCTCTCTTAATTCAATTATTTTTAAAATTTCAAAAAAATTTTGGGGGTTATTTTAATGCTTGCCCACATGTTTTTAGTGGATTTTTGGAATAAAACTATTTTCCCAGCCCGGGTTTTTTTTCCCATTCCTATTTTTGAAAAGGGGTTGTGGGAAGTTTCCCCTTTCCAGCATTTTATTTAGTTTCTGTTTATTTTCCTTTCGGGCCCGTTTTTTTTTTCTTTTTTGGGTTTTTCTTTTAAACTCTTTCTTTTTGGGTTTATTACAAAATTTTTGTGTGGTTTTTATTTTTTTGAATTTTTAAAATATTGATTTTTTCCCTTTATTTTTAAAAAAAAAAACAAGTTTCTTCATTTTTATTCCATTTTTTTAAATTTTGTGGAGTTTCCCCCTTGAATTCTTATTGTTTTGTGCTTTTAAATTCCCGGCGTTCTTTAAAAATTTTTTTTTTATCTTGTCGAAATTCTTTGTTTTTGTTTTTTGTTTTTTTAATTGGTTTTTTTCCCTTTGATTTGGATTTTTGTTTAAATTTCCTTTTTTTTTAAAACCCCAGGGGGTTTTTGTCTTTTTTTTTTGGGATGTTTCAACTCTGGGGGAGTTCTTTTCCTTTTAAAAACAGGTTTTTAATTTTCTTAAAAGGGTTATTTTAAATTTTTTGCCTTAATTTGAATTTTATGGTTTTTGTATTTGAGTTGTTACCCCCTTTTTTGGGCTTTTTTAAATTACTTAGTTTTTTCATTTCAGGAAGGTTTTTTGGTTTTTTTTAGAAATTTTCCATTTTTTTCCAAAAAATGGGGTCATTTTGGTTTGGGGTTTTTTTTGTTAAAAACCACTGTAATTCGGGGTTTTGGACAAGTTTGAAAACCAGTTTTTTGTTAAAACTAAATCTTTTTCTTTTTTATATCCCCAGGGAATTTTCAGGGCCCATTTTTTTTCTTTTTTCCATTTTCTTTTGGGTTCCCAGGGGTTTTTTTTTAATCTTGTTGGGTTGGGGTCAAGGTCTTGGGGGTTTAAAAATTTTTTTTTCAACTGCTATTTGGGTCTACAGATAATAAATTTTAATTTTCTTATTCTCAAAACGAATTTTTTGGGTTAAAATTAGTCTTTTTTCATTTTTTTTCTGAAATTAAAACCCCTGAAAAAATTTTTCCTTTTTTTTTAGAAAAAAAAAATTTTTTTTTTTTTATTTGAATTATTTTTTTCATTGGGTTATTACCCTATATTAATGGTTCTATCCATTTTTAAGACATATGTTTTTACCCTTCTTTCATTTTTTTTCTTTCCCACTCCTTTTTTTAATTTTTCTTAAAAGGACCTGTTTTTTTTTTTTTTTTTTTTTCTTCATCTTTTTTAAATTGTCCCTTTTTGATTAAGGTTATCCCCCGACGGCGATGTTTAATTTTTTCATTTCTTTTTAATCATTTTAAGGTTTTTAGGAGAAAAAAAAAAATTTGGTCCCCCAGGCTTTCAATCGCGTTCCAACTAACTAAGGCCCCTCCCCCGCAAAACATTTAATGAATACCCCGAATATATTGGGAAAAAATTTTCAGAAAAAATAATTTTTTTAAGATACCCTCCCTCTCACACCCCCCAAAAACCCTGGAAGGACAAGGGGGTTTTTAAAACCGTTCAAAAAACCCCGGGGTTTTTTTGCAAACCCAGGACGTTTTTTAAAATTTTAATTTTTAAATTAAAAATTTTATAAAATTAAAAATTTTTTTTCAGTAAAAATAATTATTTTTAAAATTATATATATATATATATTTTAATAATATATATTATATTTTTTTTTTTTTTTTGAATATTTCATTATTATTATTATTATTATTTTATTATTATTATTATTATTTTTAAAATTTTATATAAAATTATATTTTGTTTTTTTTTTTTTATATATAAACACATTACTATCTACTACATCATTTTTTAAAAATTTTTTATATATATATTTTAATTTTAATATATTATATATATATATAATATAATATATATTATATAAAAATTTTAATATATAATATATATATATTTTATATATATATATATATATTTATATATATTTTATATATATAGATATATATTATTTCTATATATATATATCTATATATATATATATTTTAAAATTATATATATATATATATATATATATATATATATAATAATTTTATATATATAATATATATATAAATATATAATAATATAATATATATATATATATAAAAAATATATAATATTATATATTATATATTGTATATATATATATATATATATATATATATATATATATATATAAAAATATATATAATATATATATATATATATATATTTTAAATTTTAATATATTTTATTTTATTATTATTATTATTTTATATATGTAATTTATATATTATTATTATTATTTTATATTATTTTAATAGTAAAATATATATATATATAATAATAATAATAATAATAATAATAGATAGTAGATAGATAATAAAGATAGATTTCAAAAAAAAAAAAAACACAACAAAAACAAAAAAAAATATCTATATATATAATATATATATATATATTTTATAATATATATATAAAAGTATATATTTTATATATATATTATATATATAATATATTATATATATTATATAATATATATATAATTATAATTTTTAAGAAATAACTGCCCCTGGGGGAACCCGGGGGAAACGGGGCCCCCTTTTAGCTCCCTATCCAGGTTTCGGGGGGAAAAATGTCGGCAGCAGGGCATGGGTTCTGGTAAAACACCCTTTAGTTTTTACTGATTACTGGTTTCACCAAATAAAATGTTGGGTATTTCAGGTAACGTTTTAAAGCGGCAGAGATGGGTTTCCCCCTAGTTAGTTGGAGACTGCGAGTTGAGAGGGCGCCTGGGGGATTCCACTCAAATTTTATTTTTTCCTGACAAAATTTACCCAATGATTAAATACGAAAAGATAATTAAACCCCTCGCCCCTTTTGCGTGGGGTTTTCAAGGGGCGCGTTTGTCAGTGGGCAACCAGGCGACAATGTTAAAAAATGCTCGGAAGACAAAAAAGATAAAGAAAACAGGTCCAATTAAGAAAACAATTAAAAAACGGAACGTGGAACGAAGGAAAAAGAAAGAGATGGGAAATTACATACGTCTGAAAGAAGGATAGATACAACATTCAAAACAGGAAAAAGTGAGACCCAAATTGGAAAAAAATTTGGGAAATTTCAAAACTAAAGAAAACAAAACAGTTTTTTTTTTTCTGGAAAAAAAAGAAGGAAATTAAGTCAGGGGGCTAGATTCTCACGAAAAAAAAAAAGCAAAAGCACTAATTGGGGACAGCCCAATAAATGATCGCATTTTAAAGTGAATACAAGAAAAAACCCCATAAAATTAGATTATACAATCTAGCACCAACCAATATTGCAAGTGATGAAGAAATGGAAAATTTTTATAAATCTCCCAAGATACTTTTGACACAATCCCAACGAGATGAAAAATAATCATGGGGACTCAATGCCCAAAATAGAAAAATGATCTAAAAAAGAACCTGTGAAAAAAGGCCTTTGGGGATAAAATAAAAAGGGGAAAGTTTTATTGAATTCTGTAGTACAAATAATCTGTGTAGCAATACATTGTTAAAAACCCCAAGACACTTGTCACGTGGTTTTCACCAGACAAAAAACACGCAAAAAAATTTACCACATTGTGCGAACCAAAAAAGGGAAAAGTTGCAAAAAAATGCCCAAAACAAGACCTGGGGCCCACTGCAACAGGACCCCCAACTATACTATCGACTTTAAAATAAAACTCAAAAAAATGGAGCGTCCAACCCACCTTAAAGCTCGATACAAAACTCTTGATAACAATTACAGAAATTTCAGTGTCAAACAAATTTTAAAAAACTCAACCAAGTGAAGATGATAAAACACCAAAAAGAGTTGGGAAAAAAGGAAAAGAACTCCCCGAAACACGCTTAAGAACTATCGCCAAAAAGAAAAAGCAAATTCCCCCCCGGATATCGAAAAAAAACTAAGGAAATTTAAAAAAGAAGATGCCTAAAATCAAAGGGTTCAAAATCCTTTACAAAAAACAAAATACAAAAAATTTAAAATTATTCGACAAGATAAAAGGGAAAAATTTTAAAATGAAATTTCCCGAGAATTGAAAAAAGTTCTACAAAAAGACAACTAAAGAACTCTACCCAAGGGGTGCGAAAAAAATCACACGAAAATTTAAAAACCCACAATGGAACATCAAAACTGAAATGGGCTTTTTTTATGGGATGGAAAAGAATCAAAAATAGATGGAATCAATATTGTTCCAACTATACAAAAAAAAAAGATCTAACAACAAATTTAAATTAGACTCAATGACAACGAAGATGAAACCCCCCGCCCCTGCTAGAGAAGTTATAAAAACCATAAAAGAAGAAAGAATAAAAAGAGCCCCGAATAGATGAAATAACAGCAGAAAAAATTAAGAATGCTGGCGAAAATGTTGAATACTTCTTCTACAAACTCTTACAAAAATAGGAAGAAAGAAAATGACCCGAAGACTGGGTAAAATCAGTCTTTACTCCCCTACCTAAAAAAAGGGGACGCACTCCAAACAACAATGATAGGACAATTGCATTAAAAGTCACAGCAGCAAAATTTGTTTAAAATTGCTAAAGAATGAAGTTGAAGTTAAAGAGGAAATTGCAGAGAAAAAGCAGGTTTTCGCCTGGAAAAGGTACCAGAAACCGATTCAAATTTTAAAAAATTTATCAAGAGAAAAAAAAGAGAACATCAAAAAAACCTATCCTGTGTTTTATTGATTATGTGAAAATTTTGATACTGTTGATCACGAATCCCTGGGAAAAACATGAACGATATGAAATTTCCAAAAACATCATCAAACTAATAAAAAACCATGTATGACCAAAAACAAGCTCTGTGAACCACTTATGGGTTAACAGGGGTTCATTCTGTCCCGCACCTCTTTAAATATATTCGAAACAATTATGAAGGGGCTCTGGAATTTTGAAGGAATGTGGGTGTTGGAGGAACAAAATTCAATCTGAGGTACGCCCATGATATAGTTTGATTGCGCAGTATCCCGAATACAAAAAACTCTAATAAAGTTAGAGAACAAGCGAAAAGGCTGGGTTGTTTTTTTAAAACCCAAAAAAAACTAAGATCATGAAATTCAAAGATAACCGGCAATGAACAAAAGATGACATGTTACAACAAGGGGAAGATTTTGGAAAAAGTGAAAAAGTTCACTTTTCTTTGGGGCTGTTTAACTAATACAATGAGATTTACCGGAGATAAAAAAAATTTTCCATTGCCAAAACGCCCCAATTGCTTCAAAACATCGGAAAACCCAAACTACCTTTGGGCAAAGTGAGTTATTGAACTCATTAGTTTTCCCATTGCACATTGGGGCTGAGGTTGGGTGCGAAGTAATAGACAAGAAAAAAATCAATATTTTTTAAATGTGGGGGTTTTCAGACGAGTATGCAATTAGTGGACAGAGAAGAAGACGAATGATGAAGTACTGAGAAAAAAAAATTGTAAAGACCCCTGTTGACATCTTGAACAGGG
>NC_051420.1:32556763-32561763 GCF_015228065.2 Penaeus monodon | reverse complement strand
GCAGGAGCGTTACCAGAGACTCCAGCAGCGTCGGAATATCCGGATGAGTAGCCAGCCGACATCCCGGGAGGTCTCCCCGACACCACGTCGCCTACCGGGTGGTTCCAATCCGGATGTACGTGAAGCTGTACAGATGATGGTCACAGAGGTAACCATGTTTGACCAGATCATGGAGAAAATCAACTCTCTAGTCAGTGAAATACGGGATTACAAGGAGCAGAATGATGCCCGGCTGCAGTGCCATGAAGAAGCCCTTAGACAACACGTGCAGGTTGATACTCGACCTCAGAGGCTAGATGCAGAGCAGCCAGCGGACCGTAACCTCAATCATTCACAAGAGGACCAACTAGAACAAGAGGGTCAGATTCAGCAGCTCCGTCGCCAGCTCGAGGAATGCAACAAGCAGTTGGAGGAGGCCCGCCAACAACTAGAGGGATCGAGCACTGCACCTTCATCCATGGAAAGTGCCCGCGACCAGGAAATTCAGCAGCTCCGTCATCAGCTTGAGGTACGGAACAGAGAGCTGATAGAGGCCCGCCACCAACTACAGAGGTCAAGTGTTGTACCTACCTCCATGGAACGTGCCCGAGACCAAGAAATTCAGGAGCTTCGTCGCCAACTCCAACAGCAGGACCACGAGCTAGCAGAGGTCCGCCGCCTTGCTCCCACAGTACAGCATATTGTGGCTCGGTGTCAAGACCACCATCATCAGTCTCCTGCCGTCAATGGAAGCCGCTCTCCTCCTCGGCCTCTTCCTCGGAGCCGTCCCCACACCCCAGTAACAGAGCAGCAGCCATATCCAATACGGCAACACACATATGACCCACATTCATCCTTGCCGCAGCAGTTCCAGCGCAGTTCTTCACCTCAGCATCACCAACCAGAACATCCCTCGTCTCAGGCGTCCAGCATGCCTTTCTCATATGTTTTCACGAAGGAGACCATCCCTCACTTTAAGGGAGATACATCTGCCTCACAGCCCCTCAAAAAGAACCAGGCCATAGAGAGTTGGATTCGGACAATTGAGAACATCGTGAAGCCAGCCACATCAGAGATGTTCATTCAGGCAGCACAAGCTAACTGCAGAGGACCTGCCGAACTGATCAGAAATTCCCCTCTTTTTGACTCCATCACAGAGTGGGACACATTTAAAGCAGCTCTCCAAAGTAAGTTTCGAGGTACCTACACCTCCTCCGATTTCTAGAAGGTTCTCTATGGCATCCGCATGACACCAAGCCAAGCACCAATGGACTTCTTTTTGCAGTTAGAGGGGCATGTTTACCAGGGATACAGGGATCACCGGGAAGCAATTGGTGACCCATCAGAACTAGTGAAGAGGGTCTTCTTAAGTGGCATCCCTGCATGGCTCCAAGACTTCCTCTCTGTAAAAGAAGATGGTAGCCCAACCCAGATAGCCGAAACAGCACAGCGTATCTGGAATTCACACAATGGCATCAGGCATAGTGATATGTCGCCAAAAGAAGAGAATCCCTACCACCCCAACCGTTCTCCATGGGGTTGGGATTTGTATGCCATGCCCGTGGCTGCTGAGCGTTCCAGCCTGTCACCTCGTCGCCAATCACCTGTCCAGGAGAGGTGGTGTGAGCACCATCGGGTAAGGACCCATGATACATCCGAGTGCAGAGCCAGGGCTGAGATCCTTGATCCACATTCTCCAAGACGACGATGCTACCATTGCAGAGGTCCAGGTCACTTAGTGAGAGATTGCCCCTTTAGTGAGCGCCAGGGTGACCAAGCTCCTGGGACCACTGGCAGGTTTGAACCAAGGAGCATCTCACATGGGGAGGAAACTTGTCGAGAAGGGAACAGCTGTGACAGGGCTTACCGGACGACCAGTTGCGGCACTCAATGTTAATGGTTCTACAGTACCTTGCTTTCTCGATACAGGATCTGAAGTGACAATTGTCAAGCCCCAAGCCCTTAAGCGGATTGATCCTGATGACCACCTGCACCGGAGGAGGACTACGAGTAGTCTGCGAGGCGTGTCTGGCCGGCCAATTGACACCTTGAGTGTCAACTGTTACTGTGTGTGATGTAAGGTTTCCTGGAGACATCCTCTTGGGTATAGACTTTTTACGAAGAACCACATTCAGCCTTTCCTCTGACTCTCAGGATGATTGTGCCTGCCTGACTTTAGAAGGCCAGGAGTTTTTAGTGAATTATACTGATACTCAATCCCTGCAGCTGAGTTTAGTGAGTGTGACCGCACCAGAAACTATAGAAAATGCTGAAGTAAGCCACTCTTCACCTCGCTTACCACCGCCTGACACACCTACTGCTGTGCACCTTTACCGAACGACGAAGCTTCCACCACACAGCCCCTAATGATGGGGACATGTTGTTTACGCCTCGGGTGTCAGCTGTGTGCATATCGCCTTGTGTGCTCTTTGCTGTATCTGGACGTCGATGCCCAGTGTGGGCAGTCAACAACACTGCCAGGCCAGTCCGACTAACCTAAGGAACGTGCTTGGGGATGGTAGCTGCAGTCGAGGCTGTTTTTATGGCAGGAACCACATCCTCCGAGCCTTCAGAACCTTCCAGTGCCAGCAATACCTGCAACCCTGCTTGTCTTGATCTGCCAGAGGACCACATAGATGAGGATTTCCAGTGGGAAGAGGACCAGTTTGACAGAACCTTTGGGGTAGAGGATTTTGGATATGGTAGTATTGTCACTGATGCTGCTGATGATCTCCCACCATCACAAGCCCTTGCTGCAATTGAAGCTGCTAATATTCCAGATTACCCATTGTCCTTGGATACTGAATACCAGATGCCCAAGCTGGGGCACTTGGAAGATGATCAGCGCAGGGAGTTGCAGACTCTCTTATGTACCTACAATGTCCTTTTTGATGGAGGTGAGGATGCTGTGGGCCATATCCCAGGCATTCAGCACAGGATTGACACAGGTCAAGCAACACCTGTATGTACCCGCCAGTGGCGTCTCCCGCAGGCAACTCGACAAACTATACGCAAGCAGTGTGATGCCATGCTTAAGAACGGTGTCATTGAGTCCTCAACTTCACCATGGTTGAGCCCTGTTGTCCTGGTGAAGAAGAAAGATGGATCACTTAGGTTTTGTGTGGATTATAGGAACTTGAATGCAGTAACAACAGCAGACACATTTCCTCTGCCAAGGATTGACGAGCTTCTTGATGAATTAGGCCCCTCTGACACGTTTACCACTCTTGATGCAAGGGCAGCTTATTGGAGTGTTGAGGTTCATCCCGAGGACCGCCCCAAGACAGCATTTAGTGATGGATATCGGCTTTTTCAATTTCGGAGACTACCTTTCGGCCTTAGTACTGCGCCTACCACTTTCCAGAGGACGATGAATATTGTCCTGTCATCTGTCCTGGGACACCACACCTTGGCGTATTTGGATGATGTGGTTATTTACTCTAGGGGCTTTCCACAGCATTTGAAAGATCTAGAAGAAACCCTGAGTCTACTGGCAGCAGCTGGGTTGAAGCTGAATATGGAAAAGTGCAAGTTTGCTGCAACCACAATAAACTTTTTGGGATTCACTATATCTCCCGAAGGTGTATTGCCCGATCAAGACAAGGTTGCAGCTATTTTAGCAACACCTGCACCTCGATCCATTAAAGAAGTTCGTCGATTTTTGGGTGCAACAGGTTTTTTCAGGAAACACATAGAGGGGTATGCAACCAGTGCAGCTCCACTCCACCTCCTCTTGAAAAAAGGCCAGAGTTGGAAGTGGGACAAAGACCAGCAACAGGCATTTGAAGATCTGAAAAGGTGTCTGGCATCGGCTCCAGTTCTTCGACTGCCAGACTTCATGCAACCCTTTGAGCTACACACAGATGCAAGTAGTATTGCCTTGGGAGCAGCTTTAATTCAGCGAGATCACGACGGTGCACCACACGCTATTGCTTACTACAGTAGAAAACTGCGAGACCCTGAAACTCGTTACCCACCCATTGACTGTGAGGCACTAGCAGTTGTTGAGGGTGTTAGGGTCTTTGATTCGTACTTATATGGACGCAAGTTTATCATTTACACAGACCATCGCCCTCTTGTATACATCTTCAAACACCGGACGAAATCACCGCGGATGACCAGATACTCTCATGATCTGTCCTATTATGACTTTGAGATCCGGTACAAAGAAGGTCCCACGAACTACGTCCCTGATTTGCTATCACGACAGATTGCTGCCATAGATGTTCGACAACTGTCTCACAAGAGCTTGCCCTGGAGCAAAGCCAGGATCCTGCACTTCAAGATCTCCTGTCCTATCTGAGTGATGGCACTGTACCCAAGAAAAAGCCTCCAGTCTCCCTCTCAGACTTTGAAATGAAAGATGGGGTCTTGTACCGACTGTTGCACCTGCCAGATAAAATTGTGTACCAGCTGTGTGTTCCAGAAAAGCTGCGAGACTCGGCAATGAAAGCAGCTCATACACCACCTCTAGCAATGCATCCTGGTATCCATAGGACGTACGAGAATCTACGCAACATGTTCTATTGGCCCAACATGCTACGTGATGTACGCCGTTATGTGGAACATTGCCTTGTGTGCCAGCAATCAAGAGGCATTGCCCAACGTGTTCCAATGGCTGACACACCTCTAGCTCTTTATCCACTGGAACGAGTATCATTGGACATTCTTGACCTGTGCCAGGCCCCTATGAGATGGGCATTGACTGTTTTAGACTCCATAATATAACAGCTTCCAGGGTACATCAGGCTTTCCTGGACCACTGGATAATATATTTTGGCCCACCTCGTGTTATCCAGACTGATAATGGCTGGCAGTTCACTTCTAACCTGTTTGCTGAGCTAGTGGACTTGTTACGAGCTTCACATCACTTTACCATCCGCTATCACCCCCAGGCTAATGGACTTGTGGACCGCACAAACCGTGTTGTCAAGGCAGCTCTACGATCAGTAGTAGGGGATCGACCTAGAGACTGGCACAAGTATGTACCTGAATTGCGACTTGCCCTTAATTCTGCAATA
>NC_051420.1:32546763-32549263 GCF_015228065.2 Penaeus monodon | reverse complement strand
CACACACCAAAAAAAAATATATACACCTATATTATTTATATATATATATATATAATATATTATATATATATATTTTTATATAAAATATAAAAAAAGAGAGAGAGGGGAGAGAGAGAGAGGGGAGAAAAAAAAAAAAAAAAAAAAATTTTAAGAAATTTTTATTATATATATATATATATATATATTATTTATATATATTATATATATATTTTGTGTGTGTGGTGGGTGTGTGTGTGTTTTTGTGTGTTTGGTGTTGGTGGTTGTGTGTTTTGTGTGGTTACGGTAGGTTCACGTTTGAGCCGCCGTGGCCCCAAGCATATACAATTTAGTTTTCTGTTTGTGATCTTGGATAAAATATTGGGTGGGGCCCCCCAATTCCTTTCCAGGGAAGGGGCCGGTGTTACCTTTTTGGGTAATATTTTTTCCTTTTTAATCCGGGGCTTGGGAAAAACCTGTTTGGCTGGCTTGCCCACCTAGGGTAGTACCTTAGTTAATCTCCAACGGCCCGAGGCAGCCATGTTAGCCAGACACGCATACAGACGCACATGCACATGCTCATAGGACCACATACGCTATGTGTGTAAATGATACATATACATATGCAGACACAAAAAACACAAATGTGTACACCCACCCTCCCCCCCCCCACCACACTACCACCACACACACACAACCACACAACGCACCACGCACACACCCACACACACACACACACACACACACACACCAACCACACACAAAAAAAATATTAATATATATAATATTATATTTAAAATATAATAAAATATATATTATTACTATTAATTTGTATAAAAATTCATACATACATAATTTATATATATATATAATATTATAAAATTTTATATTATAAAAAAAAAAAAAAAAAAAGAGGGGACGCGGGGGCCAATGGTTGAGCGTCGGACTCAAGACTTCACGACGGTAATCTGAGTTCGAGGGTTTGGTCACCGGCCCGGCGCGTTTTTCCCTTTGGGGAAAGGGAATTCATCTCAATTTTCCTACCTAGCCCTGGGTTGGGCCCAACCGCCCAATCGTGCCGGGTAAAAAGAGATGGTGACTCGAAAAAACAAAAAAAAAAAAAAAAAACCCCGGGGGGAAGGGAAAGGGAAACCCCCCGCTCCCAAATTGCCCCGAAAAAAAAGGAAACCCAGACGCCAAGGCCGCGGTGGGCCCAAAGGTTAGAGCACGGGTCAAGACTGTCACGACGGCAAACGATTCGAGGGGTTTGAGTCCCGGCCGGGGCGGTTCCCTTGGGCAAAGGAAATTTTACTTCGATTGCTACCTACCCTGGGGCCAAGCCGCCCAAGTCATGCTAGTCCCCCCCCCGATAAAATAGAGAGAATGATTACCGAAAAAATAAACCGGGACTCTCCGTGGAAAAACAGGGCCCAGTACTCACCCAAAAGCATCACAAAATTTAAAACTCAAAAAAGTATCATGCTGTGACCACGGCGGCTCAGACAGAACCCACCTTAAAAGAATTATATATTATATTATATTATATATATATATATATATATATTATATATATATATATTTTGTTGTGTGTTTTGTGTTGGTGTGTGTGTGTGTGTGTGTTGGTGTGTGTTTTTGTGTGTGCTGTTTTGTGGTTTGTTGTGTGTGTGTATTTGTGTTTTGTGTGTGTGTGTGTTGTAAACATTTTTTTTTTTGTGTCTGCATATGTTATTACATTTACACACCATAGCTAGGGTCCTATGAGCAATGGCATTGAGTGCGTCTTATCGTTCTGGTAAAATGGCTGCCTCGGGCCCTTTTCGTAATCTAAGAGTTTACCCAAAACATTTTAGTTTTCCTGGAAGATGGTTTGAATGAACACCCTCAGAAGCAGCTCGCAGACTCGTAATTCATGAGGTGAAACAAGAGACGAAGGGCGGCCGAAAAACCCCAAAAACCCGCCCAAAACGCAAACCCTTTTTCCCGAGCGCATGTGACCTGCCCGGGGCGGCGTGGCTCCCGCGTGGGATAACGGCCCAAACGGATTTCATTTTCGCTCCTTCCATCTCGTGCTTTCATGTGGCTGCTTTTAGTATCCTATTTTATTGAGATTTTCGTTATCATAAGAACCATTGTTCTCACACTCTCCTCCCCTTTCTCTTCCTCTTTCCCTCTCTGAAAAGAAATCTACTAAAATAAAGTGCATTCATCTTAAGATATGTCTGACTCTGTGTCTATTCTTTCCACTTTCATCTAAGAGAAAATCAAGGAAAATAAAAAGGCACGCGATGATGCTTTCTCTTTCTGTTACCCCCTCGCAATTTTTCTCTCCCTTTTAACAGTAACGGCAAACGATAATTTTCGTATCTGTTCTTTTCAAAAGCAAAAAAGTACTGTGAAAGCTTTCATATTCTTTTCCATTGTCTCCATTTGCTATGTTTATCATGATAAGAAATGTAATCGCGCTCTTCCCATCGCAGCTGCACATTCAGAAATCATCCTTCGAGTGCTTTCGACACATCCGCTC
>NC_051420.1:32531763-32541763 GCF_015228065.2 Penaeus monodon | reverse complement strand
CCAGTAAGCAAGTTTTTCTCACCTACTTTTACTTCTCATTACATGACCAAAACTTTAACTTCCCCTGTTCAAGATGTCAATCTAGCGGTCTTTACAATTAATTTCTCAGTACTTCATCATTCTCTCTCTCTGTCCAGCAAATATCAGTACTCGTTGTAACTACCCACAATTCAAAAACTATTGATCTTTTTCTGTCTATCTTACCTGTCACACCCAACACTCAGAACATATACTAATGCAATTGGGGAAAACTAATGAGTTTCAATAACCTCAGCTTGTCCGTAAGGTAATGCTCGGTCTTTCAGATTTATGGGAGCAATTGTTGCGATTTTTGGCAAATGGTAACTTTTCTTTTTATCTCCGGTTGAATCACATATGTATTAGTTACAAACAGCTCCAAGAAATAACTCTTTCAATCATTTTCGCACAATCATTCCATTGATGTAAATGTTCATCATTGTTCATTGCCGGTTTATCTTTGAATCTTCATTGGATCTTATTTCTGTGAACTAAGAACAAGCCGCCTTCTTTCGCTTCCTTCTCTATGCACGTATCTAGTAGTTGTTGTAGTTACAGACGATACGGCTGCATCAAAATATATCATACGCGTACCTCAGATTTGATATTTGATATCCTCGCAAATCCACAGTTCCTTCAAAATTCTCTAGAGCACCTCCATAATTGTTAGAAATATATATTAAAGAGGTGCTGAGACAAAGCAACCCTGTCGCACTCTATGTTGGACTTCGCAACATTCGTAACCCATATGGTTCTTTACAGATGCTTGTTTGTTGTGTCATACATGTTTTATAAGTTGATGAATGTGTTTTGGAAACTTATATCGTTCATGTTATCAGAGGATATCTGGAGTAACAGTATCAAAAGCTCACAAATCAATGAAAACACAGGTATAGTCTTTTGATGTTCTCTTGTTTTTTCTCCTATGAATCATTTAAATTAAGCATCTGGTTTCTGTACTTTCCAGCGAAACCTGCTGTTCGTCTGCAATTTCCTCTCTTAACTTCAACTCATTCTTTTCAGAATATTTTCAACAAAATTTGCTGCGTGACTATTAATTGCAATTGCCCTATCATTGTTGCATTGGAGTTCCACCTCTTTTTTAGGTATCGGAAGTAAAGACTGATTTTAACCCAGTCTTCTGGTATTTCTTTCATTCCATAATTTGTAATAGTTAGTAGAAGAAAGTATTCGAACACTTTCGCCAGCATTCTTAAATTAGTATCTGCTGTTATTCACTATTCCGGGCTCTTTATTCTTTACTTCTTTTATGGCTTTTATAACTTCGTCTAGCAGTGGCGGTGTTCATCTTCGTTTCATTGAGTCTAATTAAATGTTGTTGTTAGATTTATTCTTTTGCTATAGTGAACAATATGATTCATCTATCTTTGACTCTTTTCATCACATAAACAAGTCATTCTTCAGTTTGATAGTGTCATTGTAGGTTAAATTCGTGTGATGTTTCGCACTCCTGTAAGTTCTTAGTTGTCTATTGATAGAACAGATTTCAATTCTCTGGCAATGTTCATACGTTAAAAAATCTTCCTTATCTTGTCGCAATATCTTTGAATTTTGTAATTTTGTTTTTTGTAAATGGGATTATTGATACCCCTTTGATTAGGCATCTCTTTTTAAATTCACTTAAGTGTTTTTTCAGATATCAGGGGAATTTGTCTTTCTTGACGATATTTCTTAGCAGTGCTCCAAGGATTCTTTTCCTTCTTCCCACAATCATGTTGGTGTTTTATATCTTCCATGGGTTAGTATTTTAAATTTTTGACACTGTAATCTGTAATTGTTATAAGAGTTTTGTAGTCGAGCTTTAGAGGTGTGTTGTGACGCCATCTCTTTTGAGTCTTATTTAAATTCGATGTATATTTGGGGTCACTGTTGCAGTCGGCACCAGGTCTCGTCTTGGCATTTTTATGCACTTTTGCCATATTTGTTCGCATCAATGTCGGAATTTTGGTTGCGTGTTCTTTGTCTGTGAACCACTGTCGTACAATTCTTGGTGTTTGGAACAATGTATGCTTACACTAGATATTTGTACTACAGAATAATAAAATCTTACCTCTTTATTTATACCTCCAAGGCCGGAATTTTTCAAAGTTGTCATTTTTGATAATTTTTCCTACTTTGGCATGAGGTCTCCCATGATTATTTTACATCTCTGTTAGGGATTGTGTTCTAAAGTATCTTGGAGAGAGTAAAAATTTTTCCATTTCTCACACTGCAATATTGGTGGTTCGTAGCATTGTATATACTAATATTAATGAAGTTTTGCTTGTATTCTGACTTTTAATGCATCATTATTGGCTGTACCCAATTAGTGCATTTGCATTTTTTCGGAGAAATCATAGCAACTCCTGACTATAATTTCCTCTTCTTTCAGAAAAAAGAACTGCTTGTTTTCTTTAGTTTGTACTTACATTAACTTTTCCCAATGGGTCTCACTTATCCTAGTATTTGAATGTGATTATCCATTTCGTTACAGACAGTAATGAATTTACCCATCTCTTTCATTTCCTTAGTTCCACGTCCGATTTTAATGTGTTCTTTATTGACATGTTTTCTTTATCTTCTTTGCTCCAGATGCCATGTTAACATTGTCAGCCTGGTCGCCACTGACATAACGCGCCCTTTGAAACCTATCTATCTCGATGTGTTGAATTACATTTCTGTATTAATCATTGGTGTAGAGGTTGTCAGAGAAATAAAAGTTTTAGTGGAAATCCCCAGGCTCTCTCAACTCGCAGTCTCCAACTACTAGGAGGACCATCTCGCGCTTTAAAACAGTTACACTGAAACGCCAGACATAATTATTGGGTGAACATAACAGTAATAACTGAAGGTGTTTTCACAGATATCCACGCTCGCGCGACAGTTTCAACCGCAACCCTGTAAGGAGCTAATAGGTCTATCCTTGTTCAAGGAACCCCAAGGGCAGTTTTAATGCTCTACCCAGGACAGATGTAATATATATATATAATATATATAGTTATATATAAATATATATAATATAATATAATATATATATATAATTATATATATATATATAATATAATAATATATTAATATATATATATAATATATATATATTATATATATATAATCTGTGTTGTGTGTTGTGGTGTGTGTGTTTTGAATATCTATCTATCATCTTAAGTCTATCTATCTATCTATCTATCTATCTATCTATCTATATATAATATATATAATATATATATATATATAAGGATAAAATATATATTATAAAAACATTACATATACACATACAAATACATATATATATAGTATAATAATATATAATTATATATATATATATATATATATATCTATATATAATATATATAGAATTATATATATACATATTACACATTTTAATATAATACGTTCCTCGTAATGTTTCTTAGACCTTTCCCAATAAAATGAAACGACAATATCCTTCGCTTTATGTTTGTCCCTTCTGTGATTATAAATTATCATTTACCGCGTCGACCCCTCCCCCACCCTCTTCGCCACCATTCCCTCGCCTCGGCTCTCGTTCGCGCTCCCTCCTCTCTCTCCTCCTTTTCCCTCCTCCTCTTCCGTCCCTCACTTCCTTCCTCCCTTCCCCTCCCTACCTCCCCCTTCCCTCTTCCTCCCCCCCCTCCTCCTCGTTCCCCCTCCTCTTCCCTCTTCCTCCCTTCCTTCTCATACTCCTCTTCCATCCCCCCTTCCCTCCTCTCCTTCCTCCCTCCTCTTCCCTCCTCCTCTTCCCGCGTCTCTTCCCCCTCCTCCCCCTCCTCTTCCCCACTCTTCCCCCCCTCTCTTCCTCCTCCTCTCCCACCTCTCTCGCCTCCCTCCTTCCTCCCTCCTCTCCCTCCCTCCTTTCCTCCCCTCGTTCCCTCTCCTCTCTCCTTCTCTCCCTCCTCGCTCTTTCCCCCTCTCTCCCCCTCCTCTCCCCTTCGTCCTTCTCTCCGCCGTCTTTCCCTCCCTTCTCCCCCTCCTCTTCTCCGCTCGCCTTTTTTCTTCCTCTCCTCCCTCCCTCCTCTCCCTCCCTCCTCCTCCTTCCCTCCTCTCCTGACTCCTCCTCTTCCCCTCCTCCTCCTTTCACTCCCCTCTTCCTCCCCCCTTCCCTCCTCCTTCTCCCTCCTCTCCTCTTGCTTCCTCCTCTTCCACCCTCCTCTCACTTTCTCCCTACTCCTCTTCCCTCCCCCCTTCCCCCTCGCTCTTCCCCGCGTCCTTCCCATACCATCCCTCTTTCCGCGCCTTTGTCCCCACAAACACACAGACACACACTATGCACAACTACCACAAATCACACACCCAACACACCACACACACAACACCACATACACACCCACACACACAACCACCACAAGCACACACACACCACACCACACACACACCACATCACACACAACACACATCACAACACACACACACACACACCACTAACAGAGTTACACACCATAAACACCAGACCACGACACACAACACACACCACCACCACCATCAATACACCACAGCACAACACACACACACCACACCACACACACACACACACACACACCAGGCGACACTTCATTTGGGGCACGCAACTTTTTTCCATGACTCTCCTGCTATTCCCATGTCTTCCGTTGCTAATTCCCGTGCATTGAAGAACACTGGTTTTGCACCAAGGAAAAAGTCCCCTATACCTTATGTTATTTATCCATAAACTGATATATATATAATATATATATATATATATATATAATATATATATATATATATATATTATATTATGTATATATATATGGGCCCCGCGAGGGCCCGAGTGGTTAGAGCATCGGACTCAAGACTGTCGCGACGGCATCTGAGTTCGAGGGTTCGAGTCACCGGCCGGTGCGTTGTTCCCTTGGGCAAGGAACTTCACCTCGATTGCCTACCTAACCACTGGGTGGGCATCATCATCAATAACGGTATGCTCATGTTTGAGCAGCCGTGGACCTCTCCACCATCCTTCGCCACTAAACTCGATCTTACGCTTTTTTTTCCCAAATTGTACATCGACAACCCGCAAATATCTTTGATATTGGTCGCTCAGTCTGGCTTGTTTGGGCCTCTTCCTCTTTTTCCCTATCACCATCCTGTCACCCAATTTTTTTCTCAATACTTTTACTTCTCATCACATGACCAATAAACTTTAATTTCCTCCTGTTCAAGATGTCCAACATCCGGTCTTTACAATTTTTTACTGGGTGGGCAAGTCAGCCCAAATCAGTGCTGGTCCCAAGCCTGGATAAAATAGAGAGAATGATTGCCTAAAAGGTAACGCCGGCACTCTCCGGGGAAAAGGGAAACTGGGGACCCTACCACGTACTCACTCCAATATCATCACAACATGAAAACTACAATTAAGTATCATGCTGTGACTACGGCGGCTCAAACATGGACCTACCGTTATAAAAAGAAAAAAAAAGAAAAAAAGAAAAAAAAAAAAAAAAAAAAAAAATATATATATATATATATATATATATATATATATATACATTGTGTTTATGTACGTCTATGTACACACACACACACACACACACACACACACACACACACATGCAGACACACACACACATATATAATTTGTGTGTGTGTGTGTGTGTGTGTGTGTGTGTGTGTGTGTGTGTGTGGTGGTGTTGTGTGTGTGGTGTACATAGACGTACACAACGCAATATATATGTTTATATATATCTATTATATATATATATATATATATATATATATATATATATATATATATCTATATATATGCATATATATATAGATATGTAGCTATACACACACCACACACACACACAACACACACACACACACACACACACACGCACACACACACACACACACACACACACCCCACACACACAAAACATATATATATATAATATATATATATATATAAAATATATATATATATATACATACAATATACATATATACAACAATATAACAACATTATATACACCCCCACCACAAACACACACACACATACACCACACACACAAAACACACACACCACCACAACACACACACACACACACACACACGCATATATATATATATATATATTATATTTTATATATATATATATATATTTTATATATATATATATATATATATATATATATATATCAATCAATAACGGTATGCTCATGTTTGAGCAGCGTGGACCTCTCCATCCTTCCCCACTAACTCGATTTACGCTTTTCTTTCCACTTGTACCATCGACAGCCCGCAAATATCTTTGATATGTCGCTCAGTCTGGTTTTCGGTTTGCCTCTTCCTCTGTTTCCTATCACCATCCCGGGTCAGCAAGTTTTCTCAATACTTTTACTTCTCATTACATGACCAATAACTTTAATTTCCTCCTGTTCAAGATGTCCAACAGCGGTCTTTACAATTTTTTTTCTCAGTACTCATCATTGTCTTCTTCTTCTGTCCAGCTAATATGCAGTACTCGTCTGTAACACCACTTTTCAAAACTATTGATCTTTTTCTGTCTATTATTTCAGCACCCAACACTCAGAACCATATGATGCAATTGGGAAAAACTAATGAGTTAAATAACCTCAGCTTGTCCGTAAGGTAATGCTTCGGTCTTTCCAGATGTTTTTGAGAGCAATTTTTGGCGTTTTGGCAATGGTAATTCTTTTTATCTCCGGTGAATAAATCATAGTATTAGTTAAAACAGCTCCAAGATAAGTGAACTTTTTCACATTTTCCACAATCATTCCATTGATTGTAACATGTTCATCATTGTTCATTGCCGGTTATCTTTGAATCTTCATGATCTTAGTTTCTTGGTATTAAGAAACAAGCCACCCTTTCGCTTGCTTCTTTTAACTTTATCTAGTAGTTGTTGTAGTTCAGTGATACTGCTGGCAATCAAAACTATATCATCGGCGTACCTCAAGTTTTGATTTTTTGTATCCTCCAACATCCACAGTTCCTTCAAAATTCTTAGGCACCTCTCATAATTTTTTCAGAATATATATTAAAGAGGTGCGGAGACAGAATGCAACCCTGTCGCACTCCTTGTTGGACTTCGAACCATTCTGTTAACCCATAAGTGGTTCTTACAGATGTTTGTGTTGGTCATACATGGCTTTTATTAGTTTGATGATGTGTTTGGAAACTTCATATCGTTCATGTTTTTCCCAGAGGAATATCGTGATCAACAGTATCAAAAGCTTTCACATAATCAATGAAACACAGGTATAGGTCTTTTTGATGTTCTCTGTTTTTTCTCTATGATCAATTTAAATTTAGAATCTGGTTTCTGGTTTCCCTTTTTCCAGGGCGAAAACCTGCTTGTTCTTTCTGCAATTTCCTCTCTTAACTTCAAACTTCATTCTTTCAGCAATAATTTTCAACAAAATTTTGCTGCTGTGACTTATTAATGCAATTGTCCTATATTGTTGCATTGGGAGTGCGTCCCCTTTTTTTAGGTAGGGGAAAGTAAAGACTGATTTTCCCCAAAGTCTTTGGTCATTTTCTTTCATTCCATATTTTTGTACAGAGTTTGTAAAAGGGAAGTATTCAACACTTTCGCCAGAATTTTAATTAGTTTGCTGTTATTTCATCTTTTCCGGGGCTCTTGTTATTTTTTACTTCTTTTATGGCTTTATAACTTCGTTAGCAGTGGCGGTGGTTCATCTTCGTTGTCATTGAGTCTAATTAATGTTGTTGTTAGATTTTTATTCTTTTTGTATAGGTTGGAACAATATTTATTCCATCTATCTTTGACTTTTTTTCCATCACATAAAACAAGTCCATCTTCAGTTTTGATAGTGTCCATTGTAGGTTTAAATTTCGTGTGGGTGTTTCGCACTCCTTGGTAGAGTTTTTTAGTTGTCTTATTGATAGAACAGTTTCAATTCTCTGGCAATGTTTATTTAAAAAATTTCCTATCTTGTCGCAATATTCTTTTATTTTTTTTATTTTTTTTTTTGTAAATTTGTATTTTTGATACCCTTTGATTTTAGGCATCTTCTTGTTTAAATTTCACTTAGTGTTTTTTCAGATATCCAGGGGGGAATTTGTCTTTTTCTTTTGGCGATAGTTTTTTAAGCAGTGCTCAGCAGGAGTTCTTTTCCTTCTTCCACAACTCATTTGGTGTTTTATCATCTTCACATTGGTTGAGTATTTCAAATTTGTTTGACACGTAATTCTGTAATTGTTATCAAGAGTTTTGTAGTCGAGCTTTTGAGGTGGTGTTGGTCGCTCCATCTTTTTGAGTCTTTTTTTAAAGTCGATAGTTAGTAGTGGTGGTCACTGTTGCAGTCGGCACCCGGTCTGTTTGGCATTTTTATGCAACTTTTCCATTTTTGGTTCAGCACAATGTGGTGAATTTGGTTGCGTGTTCTTTTGTCTGGGTGAAAACCACGTGTACAAGTGTCTTGGGTGGTGTTGGAAAAAATGTATTGGCTACAACTAGATTATTTGTACTACAGAATTCAATAAAATCTTTACCTCTTCATTTATATCTCCAAGGCCGAATTTTTCAAGGTGTCATTTTTTAGATAATTTTTTCCTACTTTGGCATTTTAGGTCTCCCATGATTATTTTTAATCTCTGTTAGGGATTGTGTCTAAAGTATCTTGGAGAGAGGTTTTGAAAATTTTCCATTTCTTCATCACTTGCAATATTTGGGTTTGGTGCCCTAGCATTGTATAATATAATAAATTTTGAGGGTTTTTCTTGTATTCTGACTTTTAAAATGCGATCATTTATGGGCTGTACCCAATTAGTGCATTTGATTTTTTCGTGAGAATCATAGCAACTCCGTGACTATAATTTCCTTCTTCTTTTCCAGAAAAAAAGAACTGTCTTGTTTTCTTTAGTTTTGAAAAATTCCATTACTTTTCCAATTTGGGCTCACTTATTCCTAGTATTTGAATGTTGTATCCTATCCATTTCGTTACAGACAGTATGTAATTTACCCATCTCTTTCATTTTCCTTACGTTCCACGTTCCGATTTTAATGTGTTTCTTAATTGGACATGTTTTCTTTATCTTCTTTGCTTCCAGATGCATGTTAACATTGTCAGCCTGGTTGCCACTGACAAACGCGCCCCTTTATAACCCACGCGACGGGCGATGTGGTATGAATTATCATTCTGATTTAATCATTGGGTAGAGGTTTGTCAGGAGAAAATAAAAGTTAGTGGGAATCCCCAGGCTCCCTCTCAACTCGCAGTCTCCAAAATAACTAGGAGGAACCATCCTCTGCCGCTTTAAAACAGTTACACTGTAATACGCCCGACATATTATTTGGGTGAAACCAGTAATCAGTATAAATGAAGGTGTTTCACCAGATATCCACTGCCCTGCTGCCGACAGTTTCACCGCAACCCTGGTATAGGGAGCTAATAGGGTTTCATCCCTTTTTCAAGGGAACCCCAGGGGGCAGTTTATTGTCTTACCCAGGACAGATGTATATAATATATATATATATATATAAAATATATATATATATATATATATAGATATATATATATATATATATATCATGTATATTATATATATATATATATATATATATATATATATATATAGATATATATAATTATATATATATATATATTGATATGTGTGTGTGTGTGTGGTGTGTGTGTGTGTGTGTGTGTGAAATTCTATCTATCTATCATTATCTATCTATCTATTATCTATCTATCTATCTATCTATATATTATATATATATATATATATAATATATATATATATATATATATATATATATATATAGATATATATATATATACATATATACCCATGTGTATATATAATACGTTCCTCGTATGTTTCTTAGACCTTTCCCAATAAAATGAACGGACAATATCCTTCGGCTTTAATGTTTTCCCTCTGTGACTTATATTAATTATCATTTAGCCGCGTCGGACCCCCCCCCCCCTTCCTCGCCACCACTTCCCTTCGCCTCGGCTCTCGTTCGCGGCCCTCCCTC